>NC_081429.1:41730885-41843158 GCF_949786415.1 Peromyscus eremicus
TCTCTAAGAATCTTCAGGGTCACAACTTATCTTCTTAGAAATACATTCATAAGAAACATTGTGCCAGTTACCTGTATCGAGTTGGTACAAAAATTTACAAAATTAGCTTGACTTCTTGGTATCGATTTGCATGTCTTCTCAGTATTTGTCAGTTAAAAATGCAACTTTTGCTTCCAACCATGATGAATGTTGGGGTCAGATTTGCCCTCCCAACTTAATCATCTAGAATACCACAAGGTCTATTAAATAACCGAATTTTCCATATAACAATAGGCAGTGTGGGACTTTGATGCCTGAGTGACAAAAAACAAAGACGTCAGATACTGTAAATTGTCCCAGCTGACTTTCTGGAGGCAATGTTCATACAACTTCTCAGCCAGACAACCCAGCTAGTACCAGGCAGTTGACCTGAACACAAGAGGCAGAGATTGGAGCTTAGGAAGCTGTCCAGGAAGAGGTATTACATTTGTGGGTGGTCCACTTGATCTTTAGGTTAAATGGTGATCAGCTTTCCTGATGCTGGGAAAGTAACAACCAGAAAGCAGAAGACCAAATACTTTAGAGCTTACAGAGGTTAGGAATGTTTCGTTCCCACCAGGGAAAGTGGAAAGACCTTCTAATGCCACACGTTTCAGTAGTGTTCTGAAAAGACCTGACCTAGCTGTCTCAGGATGCTCTGGGCCCCTTTTAGACCATAGCAGCAAACTTCAAAAGGACCAAATTGATTCTAAGCAATGTAGCTGAATATGGGAACGTGTCAACCACACTGGAAAGAAAGGTAACAAAAGCTAAAACCCACTAGTACAAAATTCATAATATCCATTAAAATTTTATAGGCATGGGGAGGAAAAACATGTCCATAATTAGAATAATAATTGCCTAAATCCAGATCCAGAAAATGCTGGATTTAGCAGGGGAAGTTAATAAAATCAATACAATAAATATACATTGTATGTTCAAGAATGGGGAGGAAGTATCAAGATGCTCAGAATGGAAGGGCCGAGAAGGAAATGTGTGGCATTAAACGCCCGTATTAAAAACAAAGAAAATGCTCAGCTCCATCTCCACTTCCTTCTTGAACAATATAAAAAGAGCAAGTTCAAACCCAATGTATATTACAAAAGGAAATAAAGACAAAGACAAAATAAGTAAAACCAAAAGGAGAGAGAAGCTGGTGAATGCACAAGCTGGTTTTATGACGGGAACAATTTAAAGAGGAACTGAGATCAATCAATGAGGGAATGCTCATCTGACCAAAGTCAGCAATGAAAATAAGATTTATGTGTAAGTCCTAGGTGCGTTGGAAGTGTGATACAGAACTAGTATCAAGAATTTGATGTCAGTACATTCAATTTGGTGACATAATTTCTGCGTTTCAAGGAATTTGTCAAACCGCACTCATGAAGAAACAGATACTTAGGCTAACCTTTATTCACTCGGGGAATTGAAACAGGAATTTAAAACCTTTCCAAACCAAAAGCCCCACATGATGTCACTGGTAAGTTCTTAATTATTTAAAGAAAAACAGTGGAGGGAAAGCATCGGAGATACAAACTCTTCCAGAGAGAAAAGAGAGTGAAATTTGTAATCGAATTCTCTGAGTTCAGCTTTACCTGTTAGCAAGTCACAGATGAGACAAAAGATGAAGACTATGTAGCAGTAATGCTAGTGGATAGAAATGCAAAATTCTTTTCTTTTTCTTCAAGACAGGGTCTCTTTGTGTAGTCTGGGTGCCTGTCCTGGATCTCGCTCTGTAGACCAGGCTGGCCTTGAACTCACAAAGATCCGCCCGGCTCTGCCTCCCAAGTGTTGGGATTAAAGATGTGTGCCACCACCACCCAGCAACTTGTTGAATCTCTAATTAAAGAATTTTGTTTTTACACCAGGCGATGGTGGTGCATGCCTTTAATCCTAGCACTCAGAAGGCAGAGCCAGGTGGATCTCTGTGAGTTCAAGGCCAGCCTGGGCTACAGAGTGAGTTCCAGGAAAGGCTCCAAAGCTACACAGAGAAACCTTGTCTCAAAAACAAACAAACAAACAAAATTCAACAAGTTGAGTATAGAAACAGAATAAAAAGACAACATATCACAGTTGAGTGGGCTTTATTATGAGACTATTTAAGTTGGTTTAACATTGCTAGTAATCCGTTAATAGAATTCTTACAATTAACTTGTCACTGAAGACCATATAATGATCTTCATAATTTCAAGTAGCAAGTTTGTCATAATGAAATGTTCAAGCAAAATAAAAGTTTTCAGCAACAGAATAGAAAGAAATTTCTTGACATGAAGGTCGGGCATGATTAACCTTCTGCTGGTAGCATGCTGAAAGAAAAATGAAAATTCAACCTGATCATCAGAAGCAAGGCAAGAACGTCTCCCAGCTCCATCAACATCATCCTAAATGTAGTCAGTGGAGTAATGGGAGGGGAAGAGAGACGACGCAGTATTATTACAGGGTAGAAACAGATCACTAAAATGGCCTTAAGTATTGATGATACAGTCGTCTTAGCAGTGCCAAGGAATGTACGAAAATGTGAGAAGTATTGATTGATTTTGTTAAGTTCAAAGTTCAAGGCCAATATGAATTAGCCAAGTCCATGTTTTCTAAAAGTTAATTATTTTAAAAGATAAAAGTTCTTAGCTGGGACGTGGTGGCGCACGCCTTTAATCCCAGCACTCGGGAGGCAGAGCCAGGCGGATCTCTGTGAGTTCGAGGCCAGCCTGGGCTACAAAGTGAGTTCCGGGAAAAGGCGCAAAGCTACACAGAGAAACCCTGTCTCGAAAAACCAAAAAAAAAAAAAAAAAAAGAAAAAAAAGATAAAAATTCTTTAACATGTACAAAAAGCTGTTTTGATGTATGTGCACATTGTTGAATCACTAAATATAAGCTGTTTATCATTGCTCAGAAGTCTAAGATTTTTTTTTTCTGGTTAGAATACTTAAGATCTACACTTCTGCAGTTTTCAAGAGTATATTAAACTCTAGCCATCACATGCTACAGTAGAACTTCTGAGAGCTTACTCCTCCTACTTTACTGCAGTTTTATACAGTTTAACAAATGTTTCTCTAACACCCCAGCCCACCCAGCACCCCAGCAATGCTTCGGTGTAAATGAAATAATACAGCTATCTACTTAACAAAATCAAGTGTATTCATATATGTGATAGGAATGGACCATTGGCAATTTGAATTTAGACTGGGTTGCCACATATTATAGCATCCAAAATTTATGAAGTACTTGAAGATAAATTTAAGTAAACATGCATAAGAAAGGTACGCTTAATTCTGAAGCATGTTGACTGAAGAGATGGCTCAGTGGCTAAGAGCATTGGCTGTTCTGTAGAAGATGTGAGTTTGGGTCCCAGGACCCACATCAGGCAGCTTACAACCATCTGTACTCCAGTTGCCTAGGATCCAACACCCTTTTCACACCATACACACACACACACACACACACACACACACACACACACACACACACGCACGCACGCGTGATCCAAGTAAACAAGGAGATAGAGTATGATGATGTTTGAAAACATCTACTGCTACGATATTAATTGGTGGGAAATGGAACAATGGTCTCAGCAGTTAAGAGCACAGCCATCCCTCTTCTCTAGGTTTCATTCCCAGCATCGACACGGTGGTTCACAACCGTGTATAACACCTCTTCTAGTCTCTGTGGGCTCCAGGAGTGGTGCATAGATGTACCTACAGGCAAAACACCCAAGCACGTGAACATGAAGTAAAAGAGAACATTGTAAAAGGACACTAATTCTCCTGAAGTTAAGCCTGTCCTTTCCATGAGATCTCATTCAGCATCCAGGCAGGCTTTTTCCTTTTTGTTTGTTTGTTTGCTGTTATAAACATTGGCAAACTTATAGATAATTTTTTTTGGAAATAAAAAAAAGACCTCAGTTTTTTCAGAGAATTTTGAGAAAGCTAGGTTGGGTGACTTATTTAAAGACTGACTCTATTGGTAAGTCTTGATTTGCTGACTTATGGATAGAGATAATAGAATGGAATAGAGTCTAGAAATGTACTACAAGTAAGTAGCCAGTTGCTTATCTTAGTCACAATGGATATTATTTTCTGTAAGTGACATGAAACAATCGATATCCCTATTTTAAAAAAGAATGCTATTAACATACATATATAAAGGTTGAGTCACAGACTAGCTGCATCTTTAGTAACATGTATATATTATATAATATGTATATTTATACATGTATAAATATATATAGCTATATATTTACATGCTGTTTATAAATATTATATATGATGGACACACATTTATTAAGAGCGGAAGGGCATGCATCTAAACTCTAGATTAAAGACACGCTATTCATATTTCAGACACTCCACAACATCAAATACAAACAGATGCTAAGAGCTTTGCAATGAACAGGCTACATATAAAACCACATTTGTATCAAGTATTTTAAAAGAAACTAAAGATTACTGGTTCAATAGAACAAAGCCTTCGAATTGTAAAGGGAAATTATTTTATTTCCAACCTGGAAATCCTGTACTAAAGAGAGGGAGAGAAACACATTAGATTTAGGCAATCAGAGAGGCCAGTCATAGAGAAACAGTGGGCAGTACTAAGACTGCAATTATACAATAAGCCAAAAGCGCCGTCGGTTCTGGCGAGTTTGGAGTCCACCTGGCTGTGGGAAGTCAAGAAGGGAGGGGGAGGCATGTCAAAGACCTGAGAATGGCTTGGGATCACAATGTTTAGAACTGTTCTTACTAGGTGTGAGACATCTGTGGGGGGAGCAGGAGCCCTGGCCACAGTACCACAAAGAGCAGTGAAAGATAAAAATGCAGTTTTTAAATAGGAAAACTTGAAAACTGTACAAGAACTGAAAAGGAATTGAATCCCGCCATATAATAGGATGCTGTGATTAATATCTCCATTAATAATGGACATTTCCATTTTATAGCATTAATTTGAAATTGTCTAACTTGAAATCAAAGGAGGCCTGAGAGGATGTTTATGGATGCTGAATCCTTACCAAAAGGCAACGTATCATCTCTAACACTGATGGACAAAGAAAAATATGTACGTTGTTTAATAGGATATAATCATGAGACATTGGGAAATGTTGCTTCGGGGATTATGATTAGATTATGGGGGACAGACAGGAAAGGCTTAATGTATTTTATTTATGTTGTTTTAGTTTTCTTTACAAATGGGTATGTTTAGCTGGTAAAAAATAAAAATAATCATTAAATTAAAAAGAAAATAAACATGCTGGAGAGATGATGACTCAGTGGTTCAGAGCACTTGCTGTTCATCCAGAGGACCCAAGTTTAGTTCCCAGCACTCACGTGGAGGCTCACAATCACCACCCATAAGAGATGTTCCTACCTCAGACCCATCTTCCTGTTCCATCATCTCATACTAAAGATTCCATATGTTATACTATCCCCCCATTCTTTTACACTGCAGAATCTGTCACAATCTATAGTATATTGCTAGCAAATGGAGTCCCTGTCCTTACCAGACTGTAATACACACGTGGGAACCATGATGGTTTGTTCTACACTATATATGTCAGTTTCAGCATTGTATTGGTACCTACTGTTCCTTTTGATAAATATATATTTAATAAATGAGAGCAGTAAAAGAAAGGGTAGAATATTTCCAGAGCAACTTTCTTTGAAATGGAATAGTATTCTAGTAAGACTTTGCAGAATCCAGAATGTCACCCAATATTTGTTTCCTTGCTATAAAGTGGAGATGAAGAGGTGATGAAATTGAGTTTATGCTTCTAAAACTCCATTTTAAAAGTTAATTGCTGACATCCTTATTGATCTCACTGGGCACAGGATGAGATGAAGAGGGAGGGCTAGTATGTTGGAAAATAACTCAATGACAAAAATGGAGAAGAATTAAAACACATTAAATAGGTTCCAAAAAAGAGGGAAGCTAGGAAATGAGCCGGCATCAGTAAAAAGTTGTGACAGTTAATGTTGGGTGTCACCTTGACAGTATAGAGAAGGACTAAGAACGTCGTGAGGGGTCATCTAGAATAGGTCAGCCTCCAGCATGGCCTTCGGAGTTATATTAACTAGGTTAATTGAGGGGGAAGACCCACCCTAAAATTTGGTGGTACCACTCCTGGGGCTTGGGTGCACAGAAAGGAGAAAAAAATGGTGAAGAACCCTGTTCATGGCTCTCTGCTTCCTGGTTGTGGGTCTGTGTGACCTTCCGCCACTTTAACTTCCCAGACAGGCTGCGCTGTAAACCGAAATAAACTCCTTCTTCTGCTGAGTTGCTTCTGTCAGGGCATTTCATCACAGCAACAGGAAAAGATACTCAGACAAAAGTGTGTGTGTGTGTGTGTCTGTGTCTGTGTGTGTGTGTCTGTGTGTGTGTACTAATATATAAATATGTTACTATATCCAGTAAATTGGGGGGTTACAGAGGTTAGAAGTCAAGAGCAGTAGCATATATCCATACTTCCGTTAGGTTGACATGGTATAAAGGATGCTTAAAGTAACATGGAGAAAATATGTTAAAATAAACAGGACACAGGTATCATAGTATCCAGTGCAATAAAGCTAACATCAGGATTGTTGGGAGATGACTGAACTGTTTCACAGTGGACTATGCTTGCAATGTGAAGTGTGTGATGAGTATTTATTGGTTAGTAGACTTACTCGGTATAATGTCGTCATTGTTTCTACGGTAATAGAAAATGAGTGCGCTGTTAGGTAGTGTCACATCTTGCGGTATACTTACCTGTAGATACATATTATTTAAAATGTTTTCATCTAAAAGTATTTTCTTATGTTTTAATGCTCCCGTGGAAGACATATACTACACATGTATTAACATCTACTTTCCAGAAGTAGAACAATGAATACCTGGTCTTCAAAAATAGATATTATCCCCCAGTATTTTAAAATGGCTCATCTTGCCTTAGATCACTTTTGTTTAAAATGATTTATAAAGTGTACATTATGAAATAATTGATTATAATGTGTATGTGCATCAAATAGGATCCACGATTTGAGCTTGGTTTTGTTAGGTTTTGTTGTTGTTGTTGTTGTTGTTGTTGTTTCTAAAATGCGAAGGTTAGGCAGCTTTGAGTGCTTCTGCTTGTGACAGCTCCACAGTTCCTCTGTGTCCTCACCTGGGATTATAAGGTAGCTGGCAGTGAGGTTGTTACTATGAAAAAGTAGACTGCTGTTTCTTCACTAGGCAAACTGAATGATTCCCCGGGAATCCAATGAGATTAACTGGCCTGATTCACACTGTCCTTCAGGGCTGAGGGCCCTGGTGTTGATCACTTACTGGTGTCTGTTGTTCTGGACCCATGTCAAGCCAAGAACCAAAGTGCTCCAAGACAGCCTTGTGGATAATCCTGTCCCCAAATATCCCCCAGTCCATACAGGTTTTTTTTCTTTTCCTAAGATTTTTTTCAAAGTTGTCCGCCATAAACATCGCATACATGTCTTAGTGGCTATATTGAGATAGTGGCTCCCTCACTATTAGGAGAAATTCCCTCCCATAATATGAGATGCTTTGGAAGGCACCATTACCATGGCAACTAAATAGTTAGGGCTCCAGTGGTTCTCCTTAATCGTCCCAGCTCACGGCACCTCAGAAGGTAATTCTTGGTATTACAGAGGCAGGATCTGCACAGAAGAGCATACCCACTTGTTGCTAAGCTCTGGTGTGTGAACAGTTACTATCCAGTGGAGAGAGAGAGAGAGAGAGAGAGAGAGAGAGAGAGAGAGAGAGAGAGAGAGACCCTCCCTAGTTATATCTATAATTTTTTTTCAACACTTGAATTCTTTTTAATTTTCTTGGTACCCATGAATAATCCCTTTTTATTTAAACAGTGACATTTCAAGCTGTTGCATTTTTAGTTTTTCTTCAGAAAAATTCTCTGCTCTTACTAAAACTCATATGTGCACACGCGCGCGCGCGCGCGCACACACACACACATACACATACACACACACTTACTGTACATATGCAAGATAGCCCTCATCTGACCTTTCAATGAGTGAAACTTGGCATAACTGTGTAAAGGTTAATGTGTGTTATAGTCACATAATGCAAAAATTGGTCATCAGCCATTGAGGACGGGAATACAGAGAACACAGTCAGAACACGAGTTGATTCAGTATTTCCCCTACTCCTGAACGCGTGATCTTCCTATCTTCTTGCCGTCTTTCGCTTTGGTAGACAATTTATTGTTTTCGCCTAAATTGGAGTGTGGAGGAGGAAGAGACTGTCTGAAGAGCATATAAATGTCTCTTCCAAACTATGAGAAACTAGCTATTCATTTGCTGAGGTGAGGAGCACGCTAACCCTGACTCTCTTCACAGTGGGTAAGCCTCACAAGTGTAACTACTGTGGACGAAGCTACAAGCAGCGCAGCTCACTGGAGGAACACAAGGAACGCTGTCACAACTATCTCCAGAATGTCAGCATGGAGGCTGCCGGGCAGGTCATGAGTCACCATGGTGGGTAAAAATGCATTTGTGCTTTTTGTTCCTTCCTAGTCTGCTGTGTACAGTCCCCTTCGAGGGTTGTTAGATCATTCCGTCTCCTTCCTGCAGTTCTCAGCCACCTTTACTTTGTACGGGATTGTCTTCCTCAGCAGTTGACGTGAGCTGTTTTGGAACACACTCCGAACAAGATTCTCGAGTTCCCGTGGCACTCCCAAATCAGTTCTGATAGCATGTGTTTGAATTAACACAGTAATGACAGCCAGCATTAGAGCTACATTAGAAATGCCACAAGGAAGTACTGTTTGGTCTTCTCTTGTATTTCTCCATTGAAATGGCTCCACAGAAGTCTCCGTTCCCTGCATGAATGCAGAAGGTGTTAACATTATAACTCCTCTCAGAGATGCTCAATCAACTTGAGATCGCGCCTAAGAATTTATTTGAGGAATTAGTGATTTTACTTTATACATATGCAAGAGACAACCCAGACCCAAATTTGACCTCTCTCCGTCCCCCTAAAACACACTCTGTCAGAAAAACATCTCGATCCTAACAAATACACTGTGGCAGTGTGGAAGGTGGTCCCGATGGTTAATTCAGCTAATCAGTCTTACAAAGGACAGTAATGAATTTGAGTTCTTCAATTCTTAGTGTCTCTCTCTTTTTTTTTTTTTTTTTTGGTTTTTCGAGACAGGGTTTCTCTGTGTAGCTTTGCGCCTTTTCCTGGAACTCACTTGGTAGCCCAGGCTGGCCTCGAACTCACAGAGATCCACCTGGCTCTGCCTCCCGAGTGCTGGGATTAAAGGCGTGCGCCACCACCGCCCGGCGTTAGTGTCTCTCTTATCTTACCACTTATACCAAATGATTTCATACAAATAAAAACAGAAGTTCTACCTTATTGGTATTTTAATGTTTTATTTTAAAAGGATTGCCTAATACTAGATGGTATAATTTGCCTAAGTCACTTTAGAAATATTAATATTCATTGACTTAGATATAGACAAATCAAAGGTCATTTATCAAATTTTTTAGTTTGTTTTTTATATACATAATATGCTGTGGAAGTATGCTTATTACACAGTTAACGATTTTTGTGGTTTTGAGGGTTTTTTTTTTCACAATTTTAAACATACTGTTATTTTACATAGAGCCCTTTCATAAAGAATGATTCTGTCCACTAAATGGATGAGGGAGGCTAGCACAGGACCCAGAACGTGGAGGCTATACAACTATGGGCCTTGAATTTTGACAAATCTGGACTGACTATCTGATGTGTGAATGTGTTGGTCCTAGGTATGCTGTGATAATTAGATGTAATAGGTTATATAATAAATGTCTCTCAAATGATTATTTTGCTATTAGATTTTAGGGCATTAATACTAAGAACCAGTAAATAGGCCATTCTCTTTAATGTTATTACTGCTTAACATTGCAGGTTGCATTTGCCTGCTCAGAACATTGTTTTGTTCTAACTCAGTGGCTCTCAACCTTCCTGATGCTACAACCCTTTAATACAGTTCCTTGTGTTGTGGTGACCCCCACCCTAAAATTACTTTTATTACTACTTCATGACTGTAATTTTGCTGCTTTTATGAATCATAATGTAAATAGTTTTTGAGAGAGAGGTTTGCTTGAGAACAACTGTTCTAAATTTTTAGTTTGGGGACAGACTGGAGGCAGAGGACTGAAGTCCATTTAGCAGCGTGCAGAGGCTCTCCAGAGATGCTCCATAATGTCCTTATTAGTTTTTTCATATGATACTCCCCCATTGTAGTTCTGGCCTTTGATTGGAGGACGTACGCAAATTCTATTAAGTTACTTTTACCTTCATTTGTTTACAGAACTCTGAATTACATTTCTACCCAAATAAAATCCAGAGATTTTCATAACTGTATCTTCTTGTAGAGAAGATATAAATACATAATTCTGTATATTATGGAGCTTTCCTAGAATTTGTGTCATATGTTGTGTAGAGCCAACGATGGGTCTTCTAAGTAGCTGGGGCTTTGGTGTTGTCCAATTTCCCAGACTGTTTAGTCCTTCTCAAGTAAAGGCTCTTGTGATGACCCTAAAACACAATAGGGATGAGCTAGAAAGAGACAAGGCAGGGCACTGGGACCAGCAGGGCCAGGCTAAGGAGGAGTAAAGTAATGATGGGTGTTGATGTTATAGGCTCTAATATTTGTTCTTATATATTAGCTAGTGCTTCGACCACGTTCACTACATGCTTAACACCACTTCATGCTGTGTTTTTCTGGGTTCATAGGAATATTCTGAGAACACTGTAAGTCTCCTTTCCCATCCGTGAACATATTTAATAGCGAACTGTATTGAGTGTATGAGGAAGCCAATGACAGATGCCCAGCAGGAAAAACATCGGTGGGATGCCACCACAATTGTTAATCGTCCCATATACATAGCTTGTCTTGCATCTCAGAAAATCATACTTATTCCTCTCCTCTCTTCCTGTCCTATTACCTGTTTCTCCCTTTCTGTGAGTAGTGTGAGGGGAGGTTTTTTTTTTATCAGTATGGCTGCCATGAACTCCATGGCTTGCATAGTTATTTTTCCTAGCCTCTCTTTCCCAAAACTTGTTTGTCCCCACACTGGTTCTTCATGGGAAGATGGGTCTGAAAAAAAAAAAGAGGTATTCTTCCACTTCATCCAGAAAAGACTATCAAAGACTTGCTATGGAACATTCTGGAAATAGAAAGTTAAAAGGTCACACTTTGTATACCTTTATCGTATTAGCGAGCAACCCAGATTAAAAATAACAAAATGAACTGAAGCAAACGCCGCAGTAACGATGTCTGTGAAGTTCTCCAAGGTCACAGACACCTAGCTGGTGGAGAAGTTGAGGGGGGCTTCGAACATGCAGAGCAGCAGATCTGAGAATGAGGTGAGAGGTGAGAGAAGGTCCATATACCAGACAGCTGACAGACTGTATACTCCATGCAGAGATGCGGGGTTCGGCCATCAAAGGCCATTAGCAGATAATTCAAGTTCAATGAAAGAGTGACAGAAAGCAAGGCTGAAGCAACAGGGTGGGAGGAAAAAGCACTGTGTGCTGCTCCAGCCTGTGGATGCCATGGTTTAACTGGTAAGAGGCCACTGGGTGATAGATATCAGTGCCGTCACCAATGCAGAGTAAGGGTTGACGTCTTCCTGGGTCAGGGGATAGTGTGAGCAGACCGGGCACCATGATGCCAAGCAAAAGATGAAAAGGCAGTGCCAGGACAAGGGAGCAGGGCAGAGCACTGAAGGCATATTTAAGAAGAAAAGCAAGTGCTCTTGTAAGTACCAGTTGAATTGGAGGAAAGGAAGTCTTCCTAGAAATTGAAATTTGATGGAATTTTTGGTTAAAAGAAGCAATGTTGGGAATACTTGGGTGGACCTGTCTTTATAGTTTATTTGCGTGATGAAATATGATCTAAAAAGATAAATAGACTTTTATCTTCTGTATTACTTCAAATAAAGTCGAAAAAGATGAAGAGTTACAGAGTTTGCTCCAACAAATGAAGTTATTATTGTATGTAGCTAGACCTTTGGTCAAGTTAAATGTCTTGTCATGTAATTAATACAATTGAAACATGATCTAGAAAATTTGTTTCGACTTCAACACAGTATAGATCCAGAAAACTCACATTTATGAAAGCAAAAACCTCAGATTATATAATCAAGGGGAAAAGTGTCAGGTCTTTTCCCATGAATGTACAAGGCTGTCAAGCTGCTTTATATGATGTCAATTTTCAAAATCTGTCTACAAAAAATTTATAGCTTATTCCAGGCATTCCCTAAAACCAGATCTCCCAGGATTAGCATTCTGCCAGTAATGCACAGAAAAAAAAAAATGACTTCAAATCTTGGTATATTTGATTCCCTATCTGTTAAAAAAACAAACAAACAAACAAACAACAACAACAACAACAACAAAAACACCACCTTCTTCCTGGGGCACTTGAAAGTATTGTGTAGATGATTAAATGTAAAACCTTGAAGTATTACTTATTATCAACTTTCTGTCCATTATGATTGCCAGTGTGGCAGAAAGGTCGTCTTTTGGCATGAGAGGCTGTTGGGAAGGAGAAAACAGAGCAAACTCTGTTGTAGTCATTGTTTTCAGTTCACATGCGCTTCATTGAACTTGAGAGAAGTCATCTGAGTTGAAATGGATGTGGTGTGGGACAGTCCCCACCCAGGTTTCATTTTGAGTGTTAGGTGTGTGCAAATATGAAATTCAGTGTAAAACCTAAAGCAAAACTGCCACACTTAACTACTCATTTCAGAACCAATTAGCATATTCAATTTGTGGGGCAACCCCACTGACTGCCTTTACTGCTTTTTTGGCAAATTTTACAACAATTTTTTTTTCCTGCCAATATTTTTCATTTGGTGTCTAGGCCTGTGATGTATTTCTTCTTTGGTTCACACGTGGACTACATTGTCGTTTTGTAGCTTGTTTTTGTTTTGGGAACAGACTCTTGGTACGAACCCCAGGCTAACCTCTAACTTATTGGCAGTTCTCCTGCCTCAGCTTCCCAAGTGTTGTGTTTACAGGCATGAGCCACCATGTCCAGCATGTAATTATTTTGTTACGGTAGTAAGTGCTTATGAATTTACTGCTGAAAACACAAGGTCTTAATCTACATTCCAGTGCGTGTTTCCTCAGCACACCAATGCCATTATTTTAGCCTCCTGCCCCCTGGCTCCCTTAGCTGAGTTCTGTGGTCATCTTGGCCTTTTTTTTAATCCTTTGGTTTAACATATTTTGATTTTTCTTCCAAGTTATTTTTACAGTTGTTAAAAGATCACATACTATCTTATGTAATGTTTTGGGAGAAATTTTCCTCTCAATAATATCATAAACAGTATCAGTGTTTAATGCCCATATTTCTAATTTTCACCTTGCCTTTCTTTTTTCCAAGCTGGCATGCAGCAGTTAGAGAATTCCTATTATTCAGAGCCAGAGGGTGCCTTATTAAATGTAGATTAAAGGTTAACTTCTTCTGATCAAGCCACTAGGTTACCCAAACATTGATTGTTGATTTTTTTTAAAATGGCTGAGCAAAGAAACCTTTTTGATGATCTTTTTCATTTCAAGATCAGTAACAGGAATTGATAATCAATAAGTTGTGTGAAATGTACTTTCATTTCACCTTTGCTATAAAATTTTTACTGTTTGTCAGCAGGATCCCCCTGGTAGATTAGAATGCATTGGTTTTCACACAGTAGGTCCATCCTCTACAAATAATAGGCTCTAGGTGAATCACTTTACAGTGTATGCTGAATGAAGAAAGAGCACCTAAGAGATGGAACTTTCTGGTCTTTCCTCTGAGCACTAATCACCCTATCCGATCTGTGTGAAATGTTACCCTCTTCCTAGTTAAACATCCTGGACAGGATTCTTACTGAAAAGCAACTTTCGTGAATCACTTGTCTATCCTGGTAATGTCCATACTGAAGCCAACAGCAGCTGAGACAGGTGTGATGAATGGAACCCATCCAATGACGTAGGACAGTAGTTCAGCGAGCCAGTGTGACAGTGTGGAAATGGGTTCCTGTGTCCTGCGGAAGGGCCGTTTTTAGAAATAAACTGCAATCTTAAAGCTTGAACAGTTTACTGTGTACAGACAAGTGCAGAACCCGACCTCCTGCATGAAGGATCTTGTGCGGGTGGTTATGCTGCCAAGAAGGCCAGCACCTCACCAAATAGAAAATCATCGGGCTCAGGAAAGCATGTGGGGGAAGAGTCACCAGGTACCCTGCTGCTGCTAAGCCTTTCTCCAAAACAAGGTGACATATGTAAATTACTTTAGAAAAATAAAGTCGAAAAGTCTTGATAATAGTGCAGTCTAAAGTATTATCAATTTTGATCTACACTAAACAGACTTCAGAGGAATAAAATAAGAAAAAAAAATCAGATGAATATGTTGATCACCAGTAGTGGCAACAGTTTATATCACTGATCTGAGAGATAGTCATAAAAATAAACTCTGTGTGTGTGTAATATTAAAGAATAGTCTTTAATACTGTGCGTTTTACTTCCTTTTATTTGAGTAGACAAACTTATCTTGTATAACATGTATTAAGATAGCATACTTATCTGTGTCTCTCAAATGTTGGAGAAATCACCAGATTGCCTTTGTATATGGTTTTATGTAGTACCGCCTATGGAAGATTGTAAGGAACAAGAGCCTATTATGGACAACAATATTTCTCTGGTGCCTTTTGAGAGACCTGCTGTCATAGAGAAGCTCACGGCAAATATGGGAAAGCGCAAAAGCTCCACTCCACAGAAGTTTGTGGGTAAGCAGCACAGATGGACGATGGATGATGCCACACCTGGTGACTGTGATGGAAAAAAAAAAAACAAAGCATGATTCCATGTGTTAGACATATGAGTGGTGTGTTCTGTGATATGAGAAAATATCCATGTCCTTGCTCCATCATTCTCTCCCATTCTATGACACGCATATACCACACACACACACACACAGAGCCTTAGGTACGTGGCAAAGGATTAAAGGATATTTACTAGGTAGTAGTAAGCACCATGTCAGCATGCAATGATATATAAAGTGAGATTATACGGTAAAGCTAGCATGTTATTTTAATTCATACTGAATCAGAGATGAGATCTAAAGCACCGCTCACATTTGTGTTATCTTTTCATTTCTATTAGTGTCAGCTTTTGTGGCTGTTTAGTTTCTGACATTAATTCTCTGAGTATTTGATCTAGAATTAAAAGGCACTTTAAGTGTTCCCCAACTTTGTCTTCAAAAAAATAATGTAGCAGTGTCCATCTAAAATGTTTCTTACATGGATCTGTGTTGTGTGTTTTGATCCTCATTTTTCATCCAGCCTATGATTTTTTTTTATCTGAAAAGATGAAGAATCATGTGTGTAGACTTCACCTTTCATTTCTAAGTATTTAGCTGTTCTGTGGTATGTCCAGTGTTGGCGTCACTCTTCATCTATGCTGCATGTTCTAGGCCACCTCTGAGGCCAGAGGGTCTTGCACTTTTTTTTTTTTTTTGGTTTTTCGAGACAGGGTTTCTCTGTGTAGCTTTGCGCCTTTCCTGGAACTCGCTTTGGAGACCAGGCTGGCCTCGAACTCATAGAGATCTGCTTGCCTCTGCCTCCTGAGTGCTGGGATTAAAGGCGTGTGCCACCACCACCTGGCTTGGTCTTGCACTTTTTAAAGGATGTATGAATCAGAGAATTTCAGTAGAAAGAATTCTTAAAGAACCATCATTTCTCATATATGTAATATCTCTTTTCTTATAGTGATATGGTTAAAAGAAGAGGTAAAACTATTAAAACAGGTTCTCACATTATACCACCAGAGAACTTGATAGGATACCCTTACTAAGCAGTGGCTAAGACTAGCCTTTTCCTTGGTTATTCAAGGAGGCTATGAGAATTCTGTTGCTCCAGTAAAACCATTAGAAGGCTCCTTTTGAATTTGAAGTAGAGAACTAGCAAATCACTTGTCACATTAAGACCAACTGAAGGGATTTAGTGAGCACCCATAAGGCAGGCTAATGGATGAGCCCAAGAGCTATGCTTTGTATGAAGTTCAACACCCTAGACTGTGCTCAGTGACCCAGGGTGGCAGCTTTCCTTCCTGTTCCTTTTTTTTCTTGGTGTTTCGAGACAGGGTTTCTCTGTGTAGTTTTGGTGCCTGTCCTGGATCTCGCTCTGTAGACCAGGCTAGCCTCGAACTCACAGAGAGCCGCCTGGCTCTGCCTCCTGAGTGCTGGGATTAAAGGTGTATGCCACCGCAGCCCAGCCTTCCTGTTCCTTTGTAAAGGTGTCTGTGAACAGAAGAGAGGTGGCAGTTCATTTGTTTATTTTATCTTATATTTTATTTAGGTTTCATTTGGTACTTGTTTTTTTTTTAGACCATGTCTCACTCTTGACTGCACTCAAGTTCACAGCAATCCCTCTGCCTCTGCCTGTTATGTGCTAGTGTTGCAAGCATGAGATACCATGTCTAGCTCTTCATTTAGTTTAAAAAATGATTAGTTTGTGAGATAAATATTCAAATCTAACTGACTACTAATGTAGTCGGAAAGTACAGTTTACTATTATTTCTAACTTCGGAATTTATTCCATCACAGTTTGTGTTCCCCTTGACTCAGAAATGCGACCTTCTTTTGTTTTGGTTTTTTTTTTTTTTTTTGAGACAGGATTTCTTTTAGCCCTTTGCTACCTGGAACTTGCTGTGTAGATCAGGCTGGTCTTGAACTCAGAGATCCCCCTTCCTCTGCCTTCCAAGTGCTGGGATTCCTCAAAAGAGGATTTTATAAAACTACAATGTTATAAAAATATATTTTTAATATATATTTAAAAAAAAATAAAAAATTATATTTTTTATTTAAACTTGATGATTTTTCTTAATTTGGAATACATTCGGGTAATATACAGCAAACAGTAGCTACATCAATTGAGTAACTCTTTCTATGATTTCTCTTAAAATGGAAATTCTCATCATTCCAAACTTAGCAGGAACCCTTTTCACATGCCCCTCAGTTAAACACTGCTGTTTGACCTATTGCATTCTCCGGCAGTGATTCCTGAAGTTATGCTTGTCGGTCTGTCTCTTCTACCCTTCTTTATGCAACTTAGATTTCATACTTCATCCCTTTTACCACTGTCCTGCCAGTGTTCTTGACTCTCTTGCCTGGTTGTCCTACTTCTCCTAGTGACATCTCACTGTCCCATGAGTCAGACTCAGCATCATTTCCACACTCTGTCTCAGCTACCAGTAAGTGGTTCTGGTGAAGTTCGTAGAGCCTTGTGAATGACTGCCACAACAGGTAAATGTGTAATTGATCTGAAATACCAGACTGCCCAACCAAAGCACGGGGTGACATTGCTTTAATATATCCCTGGATAGTCTTCTCTCCTACTCTCCATCATGGCCATTTTCCACATGGCTCTACTCTCTACACACTTGGTATGTCTGTCCTTGGAGATCTTCTATCTGTAGTCTCAGGGAGCAAATGAGATGCTTTCATTACGCTATCCCCAGTGCTGTAGGGCTGTGGGCATCCATGTAAACACTTCATGTCCTTTCCTTCTTACAGTGGAAGAAGCATCCCTCTTTCTGATTCAGATGACTTCCTGGGGTTTGCGCTCCTGAATTCTCTGTCCTGTCCTCACACTGTTTCCATCTTTCTCCCTTTCCTATCTGCACTTCATGAGAAATTCTGTTAAGTTCCGCCAAAACCTCCGCTCAGCCCCAAGGCTCCATCTGTATACTAGAACCTGCTTTCTCCTCTCCAAAGATGGATTTTCAGTGCCTCCTTCCCATGCTTCCCTTCCTTCTACTCATTTTCCAGTGCATGCAACCTCAACCTGGCTTTCTAGCTTAGGCTGCCCTGAAAGTATTCTCTTAGAGACTACAATCTATTTGCATGATTCTGAACCCAGTGAGCCCTTTTTAGACAGTGTCCTACACACACATCCTAAAGAGCATCTGCCACTATTGAAATCTTAAACACTCTTCACTTGGTTTCTATATCATTTCTCTCTCTCCTTTTCTTCCAGCTTCTCTGTTGCTCCTCACAAAACTGTACACATGTATAGAATTCTGAAGAGCCTCCCACTAGATCTTGGGAGTGAGAACGTAATTGCCCCATGGAAGACCTGTTCTTGTCTCTTTTCGTTTTCACAAACCCCCCCCCCCTCTCTCACACACACACACACACACACACACACACACATTCATAGGTACCCCTACCTGTCCATACAAGTTCCACGGAGACAATCAGATGCTTTCTAAGGATTGGCCTAGGCACATGCTTTCCAGTAGCAAAGGAGGTACAGACCTGGAAACACACTCAGAAACTGCTACTGAAGAATTTCTGAGGTCCTTGTACAGAAAAAAGTGAAGCCTTCATTCTCTGGCATTATAAAATCCTCATTCTATGAGGAGCAGGGCCAGAGGCCTTCTAGATACTCTCTGAAGTGTAAGAATCCAGCTTGGCTCTGTCTGTTGACTTAAAAGAATTTTCCAAACACTCTTCTTGGCCTTTTCTTCAGTTTACCCTTGGCAGAGTGATTCTATCAGCTGCCATGCTTCTAGAGTTGCCCTCTATCACCTGAGGCCATCCTGTCTGCATCTTACACCCAGATACCTCTTCTGAGGACTTACCAGATATACCTGTTACACATATTGATCCTCAAACCGAAGCGATCCCTTTTTCTGTCTCGCTGTCATCCACTCCATTTTCCAAGACTGAAAACTCAGCTCACGCTTCCCTTCCACATGATCTCTGTCTAGATAAACACAAAGGCCTAGTAACAGTATTCGTGAAATCGCCGTCCATTCCATTAACCATTCTCCGTCGGTACCACCGCTACACTACCCCAAGCCTCTGACTACAGCAAAATTCAGAATCCTCTTGTTGAAGGAGCGTCAGATCAGGTCATGCTCCCTGTTTAAATACTGCAAGCTGCAGTGCTCCCGGGATAAAATCCCTCCCTCTCCTTCTATGTGCTGTGTTTTCTGACTCATTTTAGTCATCTGTTTCCACTTTCAGCCATGTTGAAATGTAATTGCTTATTTCTCAGTCATCCCCTCGTACTTCTAAGCCTTCCTGCCTGCAACTCCACCTCCATGCTTCTTTACTAGCCAGTGTTTGCTGTCCCACTCTCCACCCTAAGGTCTTTCAAGAAGTCTTCCTTTACCCTTCTTATACAAGTTAAATCTACCTCTTGTTTGAGCATAAAATACATTCTAAGCTCTCCGTCTCTAAATTCTAAGCTCTTTGAGAACATGGGTCAGATTTATCTAGCTTAACTTTGAAATTTTTTAAAGTTTAATATCATTTTGTTATTTGTTTTTGCTTTTTGGTTGGTTTGTTGTTGTTGTTTTGTTTTGTTTTTCTGAAACAGGGTTTCTTTATGCCTTGGTTGTCTTGGAAATCTGTAGAGTCTATAGTCTAGACCAGGCTGTCTTTTAACTCAGTGATCCCTCTGCTTCTGTCTCCTGAACGCTGGAATTAATGGTGTCTGCCACCACACCGGGCTCAATATCTTAAATTGGATGTCAGGAGGTGATTTTTTTTTCTTCAGTTGTTTTTATTACTCCATCATTACCTCAATCAACTTTTAGGCTATTTTAGTTTACTTTTGTTTTGTTTTTTGATACAGGGTTTCTCTGTGTAGGCCTGGCCATCCTGGAACTCACTCTGTAGACCAGGTTGGCCTCAAATTTAGCAATCCACCTGCCTCTGTCTCCCAAGAGCTGGGATTAAAAGTGTGAGCCACCACCACTTGGCAAGGCTATTTCTTCAAATCTGAAATAATCCTAAAGTTTTAATGCTGCCTCTTCTAGCATTATGTGAATCTATCATCACTAGAGATTAGGCCTTTACACACAACATACTGTAGCATACAACAACATACTGTTTTAAGAAGCTTTACCTGTAAGTTTTCCTTGTCAAAGTAACTAGATAAACATTGCATAGTTTTAATGGCAGAGCTGTTAAAAGATGAACTACTCTACCAAATAGGAATATTGCTTTTTTTTTCTATTTGAAGTCCCCAAACTGCTTTATGGTTAATATTCAGACCTTGTATTGAAATAAAATTACTGGGGAAGATTTTAATTTTTTTTTCCAAGACAGAGTTTCTCCATGTAGTTTTAGTGCCTATCCTAGATCTCACTCTATAGACCAGGCTGGCCTCGAACTCACAGAGATCTGCCTGGCTCTGCCTCCCGAGTGCTGAGATTAAAGGCGTGCGCCATATTAAAGGAGAAACAATATAGTTCAAACAAGAAAAAGCAGGCGGATTAACAACGGGCATACAAGTTATCATTGTCACACATCTGGACATATCTGGTGTAAAAGTCAAAAGCTGCCATTTCCAAGAAACAAAACTGAAATACTTTTCAACTTTGTGAACAAGTATTTTTTCTAAGTAATCCTTGATATATTATTAAGTAGCTTTTAATTCCATTTCTTTTATCAGGCGATACAGCTTTCAAACCACTTGAATAATAATTGTTTACATTCTCCTGCCTGATCTCTATTGACTCTATAGCTTTTCTTTCCTAAAGTAGTAGTTAAATTAGCGAAATTATCCCTGCTCTAGAGGGAAGCAGCATAGACGGCATGGGCCATAAGCAGATGCCATATGCTCGCCCGGTCTTCGTAGCTCATTCACTGTGTTGGAGAGATGCAGGAATGGGCACAGGTTCTGATTTATTTTCACCGGGCATTTATTCTTTCTCCTGTGATCCTGAGCACCTTGCAAATGAACATTTTTAATACAAATTAAAAATAAGATAAAAAGCTTTCAGGCTGGCTGCATTTCTGTGATGGCATTAAAGCCAGTGCAGATGGCTTGTGACAAATGCCTTTGGCATGGTATCAGTCCCTGGGCATCTCGGCAGAATTAAAAGAGCCCAAACACTTGACCTGAAGAGTAAAATAGCGCCATTTGTGTAAAATGGAGGAAATGTTTGGTTAACTTCGTACGTTTTTCTATTTTTAATCCAACCACTAATTTTGTTCTGTTTCTTTTTCTTTTCTCTTCCTCCTCTTCCTCCTTTTTTTTTTTTAATTTTAGGGGAAAAGCTGATGCGGTTCAGCTACCCAGATATTCATTTTGATATGAACTTAACGTATGAGAAGGAGGCTGAGCTGATGCAGTCTCATATGATGGACCACGCCATCAACAATGCAATCACCTACCTTGGAGCTGAGGCCCTTCACCCTCTGATGCAGCACGCACCAAGCACAATCGCCGAGGTGGCCCCGGTGATAAGCTCAGCTTATTCTCAGGTCTATCATCCGAACAGGATAGAGAGACCCATGAGCAGGGAAACGTCCGATAGCCACGAAAACAACGTGGATGGCCCCATCTCTCTCATCAGACCAAAGAGTCGACCCCAGGAAAGAGAGGCCTCTCCCAGCAATAGCTGCCTCGATTCTACTGACTCAGAAAGCAGCCATGATGACCACCAGTCCTACCAAGGAAACCCTGCCTTAAATCCCAAGAGGAAACAAAGCCCAGCTTACATGAAGGAGGATGTCAAGGCTTTGGATGCTACCAAGGCCACCAAGGGCTCTCTGAAGGACATCTATAAGGTTTTCAATGGAGAAGGAGAACAGATAAGGGCCTTCAAGTGTGAGCACTGCCGAGTCCTTTTCCTAGACCATGTCATGTACACCATTCACATGGGTTGCCATGGCTACCGGGACCCACTGGAATGCAACATCTGTGGCTACAGAAGCCAGGACCGTTACGAGTTTTCATCACACATTGTTCGAGGGGAGCACACATTCCACTAGGCCTTTTCATTCCAAAGGGGACCCCTATGAAGAACTGCACATGAAGAAATACTGCACTTACAATCCCACTTTCCCTCCGATGGTGACATACTTTCTTCTTAATACTGTCACTGTCTATGATTCTTACTTTGTGGACAAAATGTCATTTGCTCTGCCTAATTATAAAAAAAGAAATAAGAGAAAAGGGATGGGATATTCACTGATAACTTGGCTTGTTTGTTTTGTGGGTGTAAAGCAGTTGATTTCTGCCATGCATCCATATGAAGGCCTGTCATGCTTTGGGAAATCGTTTGTTTCATAGAGATTCACCTAAAATATTCTGATTTGCCATTGATGTTCAGGATTGTGATGGAAGGCAGGAAACTTGAGAGTTTTCTGGGTAGGACTTGGGCAATTTAAAATGGTCTAAGTAATTTTCCTCTCAAAGGTGTTTCAAAATGTAAACCCATTTTATTTTCTGTTCTTAGAGATCAAGGAACACAAACACATTATTATTTTCAATAACTCCTAGGATGAGTTGAATTGTTGTGGGTTCTACGTTTACCTCCCCTACGGAATTTATAATTCAGTATGTTTTACACTGTATCATATAGTAAAACTTTTAAACTACAGGTAGTTAAGGGCCACTACGATACATCTGAGGTCCTTTGATCTTATTTTTCTAAACTTGCGCACTGTTTTTCCATAGTTTTGATGACTGGCATTTTATAGACACCCTGGCAGCCTTACTTTTAACACCTGTAACAAATAGTATTTTTATGTAGTTTTCAGAAAAGCATGTGGTCTAAGAGTGGGTAAGAGGCAGTCAGTAATTTCCAGGAAGAATTCTGCTTTTCACAATTTGAGATTTTTTTTAAAGTTGTATTGCGATGGCAGCCTAGTATACATATTTGTTTCTAAAGGTGTGTTTACGATCGTCACTTTATCAGCATTTAAACAGTGTTAAGCAGTCAGCAGAAAAGTGTAATTAGGCTAACAGTAGGGGGAAAATCCCACTCTGAGAACCCTTTTCTGGTATTTTTCT
Source organism: Peromyscus eremicus (assembly GCF_949786415.1). Taxonomy (NCBI): domain Eukaryota; kingdom Metazoa; phylum Chordata; class Mammalia; order Rodentia; family Cricetidae; genus Peromyscus; species Peromyscus eremicus. Next base: position 41,753,691 of record NC_081429.1, read on the forward strand.
TCAAGCTGTGACCACTCAGTGTTCTGTCCATAGTCCATTCCTCTTTGACTCTTGGAATAGAAGGTCTTAAGAAGCCTGGCTATCGGCTGCTTCTTTCAAAATCTTGGAGCAACTGCTAATTGGACCTGAATGTGGTCATTTGAACCCTGGAAGGTCATTCATTAACGAGGGCTATTTATTCCACTACTTCTTCAGTAATAACAGTTACTACCTTTGCTGCAGACGAAAGGGAACTTCTTTGCAACCCGAAGATCACCCTGCAGGTCCAACAAAAGAGCAACAAAGTTTTCTTTTACCCTTCTTGGAGTTGAAAATGTGACAGTCTTTCAAAAAAATCAGTTCTGTTAAGTTCTTGTCAGAAATGAATCTCAATCCATTGGTAGAGAATTTTCTGTCTTCTCTTTGTTTGCACAAGGCATATACTTCCATATTTCATGTGCAGGTTTGAAGTTGATCTCTGTGGGTGCTTGCCTTCTTCTCTGGAGTCCACTGGCATCTGTGGGTGGGACTGGAGCACACTATTCTCAAGTCATTTGGCGGAACGCTTTTGGCAGACATAACTTGCTGCTTGTGTTTGAGGAAAACAGGCCTGACCATGACTGGATTCTCTGACAGCCATTTGTAAATGCTAAACAGCGACAAATAACTGCTCCGAGGGCCTGCCTACCTTAGAATAGGATGCTGAAACCATGTAACTGCAAAGTGACGTGGACAGTGTCAAGACTTGAGAACTACCCACTGATGAGCAGTGTTCTCTTAACTCGCTTTGCAGATTTCCATCTGTTCACTTAAGGAACTTCTTAGCTCTAACATAGCTAGCGCTTGGTAGAAAATGTTCTGACTTACCTCTTTTACTAATCCTTACCTTAGTTATTTCTGGAGAAATGTCCAAATGGTTCCTTTACATGTAAGAAAATGCACCCAAACAGAGAAAAAGCGAATGCCAGCGGTGGGGTTTTCCATCTTTTGATTTTTTTTTTTCATCCCTTGGTAATTTGTGAAAACACAGTTTACTCAGGGATAAAGCGTCTAATCAAGACTCCCTTCCCCCACTTACCCGGCACATGCTCAAATCATGAGGGAAATGGCATTTATGTTTGAATGAGGTAAATAGTGTTAAGGCTCATGATTTTGTGTTTTAAAACTGCAATTTGACAAAGCATTTGGATGCCTGTCAATGTGTTCATAATTTTGGCTGTCTGAATTTCTGCTGGCATCCTTTATCAATTTTCTTCATTCTCTCTCCTCATACCTACTGTATTAACGATCATATATCTCCCTGCACTAGGATTAAACTGAGTTTAGGTGTACATAAAGATTTGTGTACTCCCCCTATGAAGATGGTACTAACACACTCTCTACCTTTCCAATTCCATCTTGTTGGAAAACCTGATTTATTTAAGGGAGTTAGCTGTGACGGTATATTTGCGGGACATACACACTAGCTTTTTTTTTTTTTTTTTGTAAGATGCATGACACAAAGGACAGAAAAAGACGTAGATGGCTCAGGTGTGACAGGGACAAAAGAGATCAAGGTGAATTCAACATTTGTGGGTTACAGTGAATTTTGTGGACGGAGGACTGTCTGAAGGACTCTCAATGACTTTTCACCAAAGACTAGAGGTGACATCTAGCACCTAACACTAAGTGGGAGGGCCAGATACCAAATAAATCAAATTTGCATAACAGTTACAAGCCCAGTTGATTTAGGTGAGATTTTACAATTGAGAGCATATTTGAGGGGGATGAAAATGGGTTATCCTCTGTGTTTTCCAGTTGGGCAGAAATTTATCAGATGACTCTGTCCTAATTTTGTGCAGAATTTTTTTTTGTCCCCAGTTTTTTCTGGAGAAACACACTGTCTCTCTCTAACAGTGATGAATTGCTGTCACAGAGGCTTTCTAGAACAGTGGTCGGCACAGTGAGCAGATAGAGGCATGAAACACTCATTCCAACATTCTCTTTAGAATTTTCTGAATCAAGTGGGGAAAAATGAGGGCTGATATTTAGGATGAAGTAACCTGGCTGGCTGGTGTACATACACGTGACTGTTGGAATACATTACCGTTTGCAGGCCATGTGTATTGCACATTCTTTGAATGAGGAGTCACGAAAAGAAGCAGATAGCATCCCCCAGATGTGTTCCAAACCTTAGAGTTAAAAGTACAGTTAATACATCAGCACTTAGGTCGACTTTACCAGGTTGTACTAAGAAATCCCAAAGTTGTCAGTGTATCTTTAGGACTAGTGGCAACTTCTATCCCAAGGTCCATTATCTACATCCAGGGAGGAAAAAATTGAAAAGATATTAAGTTGACTGGTGAAATATTAAAAAAATATAGCTTCTTTTTTTTTTGAGAGGAAGAAAAGGCAGGAAATGATTTAGCAACTTTGTCTTGTATTTGTGCTTTTTGTGGCACAGTTACACATCTCACAAGACCTTGACTTTTGTGTGTTTCATATTTTGACTTTGTGTTTTCCAAGTCTTACTTCATCTTATCTCCAAAATGGTAAGTTATGGTAGAAAGATTAGCAGAGGAGGCGTTACTGGACCAGGAAAGCTGCCTGCCCCTAGATTCAGGACTATCAAGGATACCTGGCTATACAGTTTTTTCAGCCTTGAATTATTCATTTATAATAAAATTGTAGGTTTATGGTCATCTTCAATTGTATTTCACGTGTTATTCTAACAAGGACTGCCTGTATGTATTCTACAGTAAAAGCTCCCCATATTCAAAAGGGAAAAAAAGCAAGGGGTAAATTTAAGCTTTGTATATATAAAAGTTATTTTATAAATATTTTAGTCTTCCAGTTTCTGCAAAATAATTAAAATATACAGTAACTGGTCTCTTAAATCCTGAATTTAATGTATTAAATACTTATAAAATTTTATATTGGTGCCTTTTAAAAATGCATTGAGAGTGTTGGTGAGCTGTTTTAGCTGTACCACACTTTTACTGTGTATTTTTTTAAAAAAAAATCACATGAAATTTAAGTACTCTCTAATTCACCTTTGTGTTCTTAGCAAAAATAATAATGATAATAATAACTGCTAAAAGAATTTCCAGACTTTCAGCTGAGCTGGCAAAAGTGACAGGAAACTTTGAAACCAGATTTTAATCTTTTTAGCTTAATAATATTTCTGAACACTATTATATGATAGAGGAAAATAGAAGGCCCAGTCATGTCAGCAGCAAACTGAATTATGCTGTGTGTTTTGCTTTATTCTTGAGGAAGAATATGTTTTGCGTCACACAGGGTTTCTTCGTAGAATTTGGAGTCAATAATTACAGTATTGTTTTGCATTTTCTTTTCTACCTGACTAGTGTTACTCTAGTCCTGCATCCTCTGTCTTCTAACCAGTGGTTGTTTTATGAAATAATGTGGAAATGCAGATCATTGTTTCCCTTGAACAAAACAAAACTCAGCATTCACATCACATTGCTCTTCTCCAAAGTGTCCTCTCGGATATTTTGTACGGGGGTTGTCTGTCACTTGTGAGGGTGTCTTCATCTATGACAGCTTTTTAAAAAGGAGCTGCTGTATAAAGTCGACATCACATGACCAAGAAGCTATGATGTGCTAGTGTTTCCTTCTGTCATAGTATACTCTTAGGCCAAATTAATGACACCTTGAATATTTTTACATTTATTACAGAGACCTAAAATTTTGGAATTTCCACAAGGTTTTTAATGTAACCTATTTCTAGGGGTTTTGTTTTCTCTTGCTGTACTGTGAGTTTGTGGGTATTTTTTCATATGCACTCTTAGAAATGAGTTCTTAATTCTATTTATGATGTCTTTCTCCCACAGTACTCCATTTGTATATGTTCTGTACAGATTTGTCATAAATTCACCTTTATCCCATATCGACAGTGGCACCTAAACAACTAGTTTCCTAAGATGACTTTTATGTTATGAATTAATATGAAAATGTAGAGGTCATATGCTAAACCACGTTAAGGGCAGAATAAAAACTTCTGGTAGGTACAAATAAGCCAGTTTGCAGTGCATCAGGCCTTCAGTTTACCTCACCTAACACATAACAAGGGAAGCTTGGACAGATGGAGGTCACTGAATCCCCTACTATGCACTTACTAGGTGATCGCTGAGTTTTATTTACTGGAAATGGATTTTCAAAGGAATACACTGTCACTGTAACCAGAGAAGGAATCTAGGGTTTGCTATTTTTGTTGTAGTTGTTTTGTTCTTTTTAAAAAGTTGTTCAAATTATGAAACTGTGATCTAAAAATAGTTTTGATGGTGGAGCACTTGAGATTTTGTACATCGATCACGTGCCCTTCTGTATGACAAAGTTGGGTTTTTACCTCTTCGGTTGTAACTTCCTCTCACACCTTTGTCTCCACACTGTTCACAGCTCTTCCTCCATTGTCTCTGGATTCTTGACACTCCTCATAGTTAGAAGAGGAGGTCAGCTCTGAACTTCTGATTCATTAAGTCTTAATTTTTTTCTGGTAGTTTTTCTTAGCTGTATAATCTGCTGGTGTATTTTTATACTCACGTGTAGTTCTATATTTTTAATGTGTGGTTGGGTTGAGATGGTAAGCTGTAGAGAGTCCTTTACTTCGTTCTCAAGTATGAGGCACCTAACATGGCCCCTGAGACTCTATAGTCAGAGGATATGTCTGGTTCCTTTATGCTTGGATTTTAAATTGTTTGGCTTTCTTCCAAAATATAAGTTATAAAGAATAGATATCCTCCTCCGCCCCCCCCCCCGCAAAAAGCAAAACAAAACAAACAACAACAACAAAAAAACGCTTAGAAAGAGGATAAAAATGTAAAGCAAAGAGTCTTAACTTTCTTCCAATTAAGAGGACGAGTGCTTTAAAAGTTCTGCAGTAATATTCCAGGCTCGGAAGGGGTCTCGAGGCCCCATGCTTGCTCCAATAGTCCAGCCTTTTAGACTTTGTTATTTGCAGTTTCAGAAGGGTTACTTCTGCTATCCATAAAAGTGCAATACCCCTCTTGAAGTCTTAAAAACTATGATAATTTTGTTTTCTTTTTCTGACATTTCTTCAAAAAAGAACCGTTGGAAATTTAGCATGTCAAGGGACATTACAAACAAGGATGAAAACCACTCCAGTATCAAAAGATTAGAAATTGTAGAAACAAACGGCTTTTCTGACTTTCTGGAAGCTTCCTTTAGCCTAAATAACCTTTGAAACCATGAGTGAGAAGTATATTCTGAAGCGGAAATCTGAACAGACTGGATTTTTTTCTCCCACTCTTACCTAATGCTCTTAAGTTAAATAACTAATATTTAATGTTTTTATTTTTCTTCCTTTTGGAAAATAAATATCAAAGCACTTAGGTCAGGTTTCAATCCATATTACCTGTTGAAGAAAAAATTTTAAATATTTGAAGCAGACCTGTTTTCATGCAGATTGAGAAATATCTTTTGTATCATCCATATTTATATGTAGTTTGCTGTTTTCTTTTTTTTTTAATACCTGTGTTCCCATAGTAAAACTGCTGTAATGTAAATACTTGTTTTGTTTAAAAGTAACATTTCTTTGGCATTTCTTTTGAAGGCATTTACTGCATTTGTACAGTATGTGTCTTGGCTACTTAACTTTTTTTTCTTTAACAATACCAAAGGTAATTAGACTATTTTAAGGACTAATTGCTTGACAGTTTCTAGAATTCTTTGATTTTTTTTTTTTAGAAGAAAAAAGAAAAAAAATCAAACCAGTAAACCTCATTTTTTCAAACTAATAATTTGGGGAAATAAAAACTATTGTTTAAAAAGAAATATATATATAAATATCTGTAAAATTAAAATTCCAGACCTTGTATGTCAGGTTTGCTCAGTGTAATGTAGGGGGTTTTGTTTTTGTCTTTGTTGTTTTGGTTTTGTTTTTTTTAAGGCTCAAATACCTCAGAAAATGGGGTTTACTGTGGAAATACCGCCACAGTCTGCAGCTGTGTGAACTGGCACTCTGCTGCGTACTGATTGGGAGACCTCCACTGAACAGTTTTATCACTGCAGACTGAAATGTGGGACTTGCGTTTTCTTTGTTTGTAATGCACACCCATCCACGCTCTATGCGTGCGTGTGCGTGGGTCCTGTGTATCTGCGTGTGAGTGTTGTGTGTGCATGTGCGAATGTGTGTATGTGTGTGTGTGTGTGTACAACTCAAGAAGCTGCAGAAACTTTGTAATACTTTGTGAAAGGGTTATATTATAAAGGTTTGTACTGTCTGAGTGCACAGCTACTGGAGTAAACTTAGCCAATCTCAGGAACAAGCATATAATTTGTCCAAGATTTATTTCTCCTCAGAAGTGTAAGTGCAGTTTTTAATTCTGTATATTATTTAATATTTTACCAATAAAATAAAATTCTGACAGAAACTGTTGGTTATAAAAAAAAAAAACTTTGTTGAGAATTCTATACACGACTACATCCCTCCAGTCGCCGAAGATGGAACTGGTGTTGCACAGTGGCTTGGTCATGGCCGTTGTTTGTGTGTGTCTCGGTCCTGTCCCAGAGCTCTGATGTGTGTGATGTCATCGGCCCCCCATCTTAGATGTTAGCCGCGCCCCAGCACTCTGTAGCGTCTACTGTGGCAGAGAACAAGGTATCACATGCTTTGCCAAGGATGACATCTCAATGCTTTGGATAATTCTCCCACGTAATCCTCTTTTTAACCTTTATAATTATTCTAAGATATCTCCATGTCTGAGTTGCACTGCTTGTTCTAAAGGACGTCAGTCATAAGGAAAGAAAAATGTAGCTTGCTCCAGATTACCACTGAGTAACACAAGTGGTTCATGCTTTGATCACTAATCATATCATAAACTGGCATTTCTTAGTAGTCAGAACAGAATGATAGTAATTAAAAAATCATGGAGTAAGTGATAGATTGGCAATAGCATTGGAGTAGATTTGATTGCTAACTCTGCTTTGTGTAGCTCTACCCCTCATACCTCAGATTTCATAAGGACTGTATCTTTTCCATGAGAAGATTGTTCTATTACAAAGACAATTCCCGAGTAGAATTCTAAAAGGGTCCAGATGACTGAAAATTTATTTTACTTAGCTTTAGCTATCTGCTTAGCTCTTGTGCCAATTTATAAAGTCCCACACACTTTTGAGATAGCTGTTAAATTTTCATTGGTACATATTTACAGAATCTGTGGATATTTGCAATAGTTCTCCATAAATTCCCTTCCATATGTCACACGGAATGAGAGAGAGCACAAATTCAGATGAACACATATAACCTAGACCAGAGCATCTTTCAAAATAGAAGCCCATGGCTGGAGAGGGTGAATGGGAAATAGCAAGCAGAAGAAACTTAGCAAAGTACTACTAGTACTAGGGTTAGAAAGGGCTTTTCTCCATCAGAAATGTTAGACTCTGGTTTATCTATTAACAGCCATTTATTTTAATTGAACATCCCTTATGCTCTTGAATCTCGTTGAAATCCAGTCAGAAGTAAGATGACATCTTGATATGCTAATACATTATCAACATGCTCAAGCCAAAGGCCCCATCTTGAGATCTTCAGGGACAAGTCACATGATGAAGCAATTTCATAGAGTGTTTTGACAATGTCCCTTCCTGATGTTTGTGCCCTGAGTGTCAACAAAACCCAAGCATAGCCCTAAGGGAAGTTCCCAGTGTTCTTTTATTTTTCATTAATCTTAATTTGACAGGTGGGCTTTCACAATACCTAAGGGAGGTGTTTGCCTAAACTTTCTAATGGGCAAAAAGGAAATAAAGTCATTTGGAAGCCCACAAGCCATGTACAATTGGATAAAGGTGAGGGCAAGTCCAAAGAGATGCTCGCTCTGAGAAAAATCAGCATGCCAGCCTCATTATTTCTTCTTCCTGTGTCTTACACTCTTGGATGATATCTCCCATCAGACCAATTGCTTTTAGCTTCAGCTTTACCAGGCAAAATATAAGCCCCTCAAAATGGGAAAAACAGATACTGCCCAAACTGCTGTTGAGATGTTTATTCTAGAAACCCTCAGAAGAGCTGTTTGAACATGACCTTTCATACCAACTGGGATGTCAATGAAGAAGCTGGATGTTTCAATACTCTAGGAAGATACAAAGGTAAAGTGTGTGTGTGTGTGTGTGTCGGGGGGGGGGGGAGTAACGTAAGGGTATTTGGACTGGGGTCTGCTGCAGCTTAGGCGAGCCTATGATAGAGGAGGAGTGTTCTGCTCTGCATTGTCCTATTACTTTAACAGATGATGTTGGAGTCAGACTTAGCCAGCTCTACCAAGAATGCTTAGTGAACAGCTTAATGTGGAAGTAGGAACTGGCAACAGTGTCCATATAAAATGTCAATGACCTAGACCCAAGTGTTGGTTCTGAGGATAAAAGCCTAAAGGATTCTGATTCATGACGACTTTTTTTTTTTTAATGATGCCAAAGTCTCCAAATCTAATATTCTCTTTTTAAAATGAGCAGTGACTAACTCGGGATATGTGGTTGTTGAGGTAGTGAAGGTGGATGCATCATGCCTTGGAAATGGGATATGCTTAGCAGGAAATGAGTGGCTGTCTTTCTTTTCCTTTACCGTTTTCCCCCTCTTTCCTCTTTGTTTCTCTGCATCAAACCTAGTTTTTCTCTTTTCTCTCTCTTCTATAGAATCTGTCGTGATCATTTTCTGAGTGCTCGCCATGACCCTGTCACAATTTTGATTAAATATTCTGAAATCTAGTCTATTTCAACAACGTGAATGATTTTGTGCAATTAGATATATGCAAGTTCTAACCAGATCCTTTCTGGTAAGTGCTTTACAAATGAGCACAATTATTGCTGGCTTTTCCTAAGTCCCTTTCACATTACTTGTGGAAACTATATACTATCTACTAGTAACATTCATTTTATTGGCAAGGAAACAGAGTTTGAATCAATTATGGTTGGTTGGTTTGTTCGTTTTATAAATATCCAAAATCAGTCACAAGACTAAAACTGACTCTAATTCTAGAAACATGTAGTACGGTATTTTGTTTCCTGAACCAATTTATTCAGAATTTGGTGGGTAAACTCCATTAATAAAGGGAAGGAACCAATGTTGCATAGTAACAGCTAGCAAGATAATAATAATAATAATAATAATAATAATAATAATAACCAACAGAAATAACTTAGTGTTCTACTCATTCTGATTTTTAAACAGAATAACCCCAGTTGAAATCATTGGCACAGTCAATGTGGTAAGGAGGGGTACTGAGAAATACAGTACTAAGTTGCAAAGAAAAAATAATCTGAAATTTAAATTTTACTAAAGAAGATTTTGAAATTTAAAATCTTGAAAGTTCTAAAATTATGTAATAGGTTTTCTAGCAGACCTTTTACTTAATTTTAATTAATGTGGGTTTTTTCTAGTTGTCTTTGAAATTTCCTTCACAGTTGATGAAATTACTTATCACTGAGTTCCTATCACCGAACTCATTTCTTTTATCAAAGGACTTAAATTTCAAGGCTTGGGCTTGGCTGTCTTACTCCTTTCTAGTTAAAACCTTGAACCTAGCCTGGTAAGAATGTAGGGATTCACCAGAAGCTGTGGTCATGAGAATTAAATGTTGCAGCGCTGTAGTTTGCTGCCTGGGCATTGTGGGTATTCCTCACAGGTGTTCAAACCTCTCTACCAAGTTATCATCTTGCTGTTAGTTTTAAAGCATAAAGTATCCTAACATCCACCTCCCTCTGTTTGCATTACAAACCGAGTGATATATTTATCATCCAATTCAGCCTCCTGTTATCTCTTCCTAGGAATGAGACAAATACTGCCACTTGGACATTCCTGACTTTGATCTCGAAATCACTGCAGTCTTCCAGAAGGGTTGCTAGAGCCACACCTACCACCGTGTCTTCCTTGTCTTTTACAATCTTAGTAAGTAACCTCATTTTTGGCCTTCAGAGAGTCTATTCTTTTTTTTCCCAACACCTCCCTGCACTGTTTACTTATTTATTTATTTATATCAGATTGTAATCTGCATGCATATTACTGTCGTTTGCTAATACTCAAAGGGAAGAGGGAAAAAACTGGGACACAGTATGAGTCATGTTTTTCCAGACACTCGGCCAAATTGCTTTTTGATCATCCCGACAAATGGTAGTTTGGTTATACCATAACACCAATGTATTTTCCAAGCTACAAGCATACGCCCAATGTTTTCTACTTTCTTCTTTAATGTTTTGACAAGCCTGGTTACAGCTGAGTAAAGGATAACTTGCTCATATACCAAGCATAAAAAGAAAAAATCTTCTACATGCATGAAGGGAAAAAGAGCACCACTATACACATAGAAGAATTCAAGTCACTTTCCTAATAGGGAATGGATCATTGCCCAATTCTCTCTAAATAAACATGAGCTCCACAGAAATATACCTGTTAAGTTTTTATTTTTAGTTGAGATTCTAATGTGCGTACGATATCATCCATTTAAACTACAGCATGCTAGAAAACAAACTCTTTCTGCCTTAATTATACTAATTTATTTTACTTTGTAAAATAAATTCAATATCTGCACAAAAGACTCACCACACTGGAGTGATATGTCTTAGTTTTAATAAATGCTCATTTTTGCTAATGTATTTTAATTCTTGCTAATTTATCCTGGTTCATATCTTCTTAGTTATAAAGAACACTAAAGAAATTAAATTGATAAAATGTAACTTTGGCACTGTATAGAAATTCTCTAACATGTCATTTGGATTACCTTAATGATGTGGTTTATTTTTCTTTTCTCTTATGAGCAATCTGTCTTACGAATGTAAAGAAGTTCTGAATGGATACACCAGATTATATTCCTATTATATATGACTCAGGTAAATCATGGTACAAGTATCCTGTACAAATAAAACCACTTAAGAAACCCCCCAGCCGGGCAATTGGGGCACATGCCTTTAATTCCAGTTCTCGGGAGGCAGAGCTAGGCGGGTCTCTATGAGATCGAGACCAGCCTGGTCTACAGAGCGAGATCCAGGACAGGCACCAAAACTATACAGAGAAACCCTGTCTCGAAAAACAAAACAAAACAAAACAAAAAACAAAACAAAACAAAAAAAAAAAAAAAAAAACAAAAAAAAAGAAAGAAACCGCCCCCCCCAAATGAAGATAATGGACACATATTTTCCTTTCTGAAATTGTTTCATATTAATATTGACATACCTTGTTAGCCACATTTTCAATGTGTTCATAACTCAAGTAGGATAACTAGTCACCATAAACACATTCATATGTAGCTCTGAGCAGTACTAGTGTCCCATGGCATTTTGGCCAACTGAGTGTAATATACCAGCAATGGCATTTTGTCATTCTGACCTTCTGCTGATGGACGGTGAGCATCACCCATAATTCACCAGCACAGGGTTAAGGCATAACTATCACCATTTATGCATTTGCTGCTACTTCATTTAATTATGTAGACTGTGATGTCTGTTTACTGTCTGTTTGGTCTGCAGTTTTCTGTGGGCTGAGTTATATAAGTTATCCTTGTATTTCTCAGAAGCAAGTCCTTTTTCTATTTTTCTTATTTTTTAAGTCAGACTTATTTTCACTGTTTCGGGGCCATGTAAATCATAAATGCAATTGTTTAGGAGGATTGACCTAATACCTGTTTTTCTCCTCTAAAATTGCTTCGATCGATGAGATCTGAATTAATTCCATTTATCTAGACTATTACTGCCGAACTCCATAATAAAAGTCATCTGTAGAAACAAGGACAGCTACATCATGGGCGTTCTGAGTGACAGTAAGAATGAATGACTTAACCCACCTCATTTATCACAATGTACAAAACAGGCCTGATTTATATGTAACAAAACCGAATCGTGACACAGCAAGGCCTTTTGATACTCTACTGTACATAAAGTAGACCCATGATAAGTGTAAGTGTGATCCTTGATCATCTGAGTGCTAATACTGAACAGAGAGTATCTAGATATGAAAATACACATATTTTAAAACCTGAATTGAGTCTTAATTTTAATTTTAGCCCACCTTTAAGCCTAAATTCAAGATGAGTGGAATAAAATGAAATCATCCTTTGAAAATACCAGATTGCTGCTTTTTGAGAACCTCAAACAGGTTACTTGGTAAATAGTCCCAGGAAGATTTTAAAAAAAGTAATGGGGAGTGGCATGTTTGCATTTCCGTTCTAGGCCTCTAGCCTTCAGAACATTGTTTATCGTGGGATTTTCAGAAAGGTTGATTTGTATCCTGGGGAAATCTGAACAGGTAGCTAGAGAGCTAGCTGTAGGGTCAGACTTGGAGGGAATAGAATGTTGAGATGATTTCATTCCCAACCCTAAATTGTCCACTTGGAAAGTTGAAAAGACCATACATAAACTCTGCCTCTTTTCTTCCTCTACTCTTCTGTGTGATCAGTTCCCATCTGTGTCCACACTAGAAAACCATCTACAATGCTCATGACTGAAAAGGAAATTGGAAGCAAAGGGAACGCATCTTCAGAGTCCAGATGGAGAGATGAGGATGGGCGGGGGCGAAGGAGGCTGAGACAACACGGGGGGGGGGGGGGGGAACACAGCGTCACATTTAGAGAACTGGGTACCTAATAGAGTTTGGAAGACAAAAAGTCCAGTAGAGATGAGAGGAGAGACGAGTAGTACCAGGCAGGAGCTGTAAGAATCTGAACTCTTATCAGTAGAGACGGGGACCCATGAAAGTGGTTTGGGAGTTACTGGTTAGATTTGCAAAACTGCCTGAGGTTCCATGTGAGATCAGATCGCAGCAGGGGATTGCCAGACTAGAAGGCAAAGCTACTGCAGGAGTCCAGGGTAAGGCAACGGCTTGTGTTGTGGGAGTGGTGTGGAAATGGAGAGGGATGGTTAGATTCTGAAGATACTTGAATGTGGTGGAATGTGCTGGACTGGTTTGTGCTAGATTGCATGTAGGTAGTGTGGGAATGCGGTTAGTTCAGGATAAAGCTCTAGTTTCTTACTGGGCAGGGTAGATGCATGGGGGGGCTGTTTATTGTCCTCAAAAACACAGAAAAGGAAGCCGATGAAAAGTGAACGAAGATGCTGAGTGTGAAAGGCCGGTGAGATATCCAAGAGGAAAGGCCTAGAACGAAAGTGGTAGGAAATTAGAGATGCCTGGTTAGTATAAGAAGGGAGCGCAGAGGGAGGGAGATTAAAATCACAGATTTGGTGAGCTTATATACTGAGACTGTGCAACAAAAATGAAAAGGTTAAAGTCAATATAATACTGTATTTCATTTTAGTTAAGGTATGAGATTTGCATAAATGTCCTATAATAAAAGCAACTATCAAGAAAAGCCATCAGTGAGTTCCCGGGCTTCCATGGTAAAGTCTGAAGGGCAGCAGTACCTCAGAGAGGATGGTCCTGAAGGGAGGGTTTGAAGTTTTGTTGGGAAGATTCTGGATAGACAACTAAGAAGTTGGGTGGGAATAATACTGCAGAGGAAATTCCAGTGAAATGTACCTGTACTGTCATTCCTTTTGAAATTGAATGCGCCTTTAAAGGTGACGTGGCCAGCAGAAGCAGCGAGGCTAAGTCTCGCTGATACAAAGCACTCCTTGGTCCAGAGAGTCTGGTGTATCTCAACAGGTCATGAAGGAGTCTAGCCGTATGCATCTCTTCTACCAGGAATGTTTGATTGTTGTCCTTGACATGCAGAGTAAACTAGCATTCAATAGGATCCTCCAGAATGCAGTACATGTTTTCACTTACCTATTCCCTGCTTTGCCATCTTCATTTGAATCTTATTACAGATACTTTCATTGATAGAGATGAAAACCGAGGCCCTTGTCCTGAGGCTTTTGATGGATTTATTTAAGGTTTTTTCCAGAGCTAGTTATCTAGAACAACCCTGTATTTCCACACAGAATTTCAGACACATTTGAAACGCAAGGGAATACTAACCTTCCGGTGTCCAAATATTTTGAGTTAAATTAACAAGATCTTCTATATTATATAGGTATTCAGTTAACTACACATACTTAAATTAATGGTATTCCTGGATATATTTGATACCTAAGTAAATTCTTATCGTTTTCCTGACCAACCTAAGGAGGGCATCTTGCAAAAATGATTAAAAGAACCTTTTAATATCAAATTATAATATAAAATACATTATCTTTCTCAGTGCCAAAATCTGTACGATTCCAAAAGAGAACAAATTCTATACACAGCAAAATAAAAGATTCTAAAATATTTTCATTATATATATATATAATATATATATATATATATATATATATATATATATAAGAACAAGTAAAAGTTCATTCTGCTAAGTAGAGAAATTCTGTCTCAAAAACAAAGTTCATTCTAATAAATTTCATTTTTTTTTCAAGACAGGGTTTCTCCATGTAGTTTTGGTGCATGTCCTGGATCTCGCTCTGTAGCCCAGGCTGGCCTTGAACTCACAGAGATCTGCCTGCCTCTGCCTCCTGAGTCCTGGGATTAAAGGCGTGTGCCACCGCCGCCCAGCAAATTTCAAATTTTTAAATCATCTCTTCAGCAGCCAACAAATAGTTTAGGACGAGACTTCTGAGTGGAACTAAGTTACTCCTGGGTTGGCGATGGTCATTTTCTCAAGCAGTGTTCAGCCAAGGCAATGGGATGCACACCACAAATACAAACAACCCAAGGAAATACAATCCTTCTAGTAGCCATGTTAAAAAATATATTTTTAATTTAGTGAAATTAACTTAACATTTGACTTATTTCAGGGTCAATTTATTCTAAATTATTCAAACCTATATGTACATAAATAAATATTGACTAGTGAACTAATTGACCCTTTTGTTTTTAATACTAACTCTTTGAGACCTGGCCTGTATTTTACATTTAAAGTATTTTGCATTTAAAGCATCTCTCAGTGGCCAGGCAGTGGCACATGCCTTTAATCCCAGCACTCACTCGGGAGGCAGAGGCAGGCAGATCTCTGTGAGTTCGAGGCCAGCCTGGGATACAGAGTGAGTTCCAGGACAGGCTCCAAAACTACACAGAGAAACCCTGTCTTGAAAAACAAAAATAAAACAAACAAACAAAAAAAAGCATTTCTCAGTTTGGAGCTACTTTTTCTGGTTCAGTAGCAGATCTGTGGCCTAAGAAACTATAGTGGTACTCCTGTGTTATAGTCATGACCATAGCTACCTATTTAATATTATTTACATGGCGATTGCTATAGCAATATTCATGTTTCAAAGGAATGCTACAAGCTACTGTGAATCTTATTTTCTATACAGAATGACTAGAGGCTTAAAAAGATTTTAGGTCTTGCCTAAAACTACCAAGTTAACAGATGACAGGCTGAGACTCAAACAGGACATATGCAAGTGTATTCAAATGAGATTCACAATTATTTCATGCTTTTATATGGTTCTTGCATGTATAATATTCAGAAAACGTAGTTAGTTCATGTTAGAGGAAAGTACACTTTTTTCTTCCTTTCTTTTTTTTTTTTGGTAAAGTTATTTAAATGGTCTGATAGTTGTAAAATCCAGACACCACTGCTCTATGTCACTTGTGGAATAATAAGATAATTTGTAAATAGCAAAAAGGAAGAAAAGAAGGAAAAGAGGGAGAGAGTAAACTAAAAGACCATGTCTATGACCTTGCTTGATAAAACGAAGTGAATTAGGGTAGGAAGGATAGGATGTACCATGGCCTTTTTTTATATAAATTTATTCAGTTATTTATTTTACATTCAGGATGCAGTTTCCCCTCTTCTCCTGGTCCATCCCCCCCATCCCCCCTCTGTTCCCACCCCACCCCCCAATCCACTGCTCCTTGGTTTCCTATGAGCCCCGGTTAGTTGGTTCTGTGAGTTTTCTGGTGGTGACCTTGACCCCTCTGGCTCCTACAATCCTTTCTTTCTCCCTCTCTTCTGCAGGATTCCCTGAACTCCACCTAATGTTTGGCTGTGGATCTGCAGCGGTTTCCATCAGTTGCTGGATGACTCCTCTAGGCACCAATATGGTCACAAGAGATGGCCAGCTCAAGCTATGTATCTGCTATTTCTAGGGGTCTAAGCTGGGGTCTTCCTTGTAGATTTCTGGGAATTCCCTTCAGCAGGGTTTTTATCTGACTCCGAAAAGCCCCCTTTCCAATAGTCTCTCTCAGTACTCCCCCCACTTTCCCACTCCCCCCCCCCAACCTAATTGCTCCTGTTCTTTTCCCGCCAATCCTCACTCACTCCACCCATGAAATTTCTTCTATTTGTCCTCCCTAGGGAGAGCTGAGTGTCCCTTCATGAACCCTCCTGGTTACCTAGCCTTTCTGGCACTGTGGATTGTAGCATGGTTATCCTTTACAGTTAATATCCACTTAAGAGTGAGTACATACCAAGTTTGTTCTTTTGGGGTTGGGTTACCTCACTCAGGATGATTTTTTCCTAGTTCCATCCATTTGCCTGCAAATTTCCTGGTGTCCTGTTTTTATCAGCTGAGTGGCACTCCATTGTGTAAATGTACCATATTTTCTTTATCCGTTCCTCAATAGAGGGACCTCTAGGTTTTTTCCAGGTTCTGGCTATTACAAATAAAGCTGCTATGAATGTAGTTGAGCAAGTGTCCATGAGCATGTCTTAATGAGATGTTAGAAAGACAATTGAGTTTGTGGTAACAAACTCAAAAAGTTGTTGAATCTGGCCGGGTAGTGGTGGCGCACGCCTTTAATCCCAGCACTTGGGAGGCAGCACTTGTGAGTTCGAGGCCAGCCTGGTCTACAGAGTGAGCTCCAGGAAAGGCACCAAAGCTATACAGAGAAACCCTGTCTCAAAAAACAAAACAAAACAAACAAACAAACAAACAGAAAGTTGTTGAATCTGTATTATTGAAGATTGAAATAAAGTGAGCAACAAAAATGTTTTTTAAAAATCAGCAAATTGATTTGAATACTAGCTTATAAGCTAAGAAAAATCAGTAAATGATATGTTGTGTAAATATAATCTAAGAACTAAAGAAGGGTATCAGGCAAAGACTGATTTGGATGAAATCCAAGATGAATGTGAGAGCCACTGCTATAGAGTTTGGTGGTCCAGAAGTATTACTAATAAGCCCTCCAGGGATTCTAGGATGTTAATATTCTAATCACCCTCCACGTAGCACTGAATTTGCTCATTTTTTTTATTTGTATCAATTTCTTATTCTTGTTTTCTAAAAATTTTTAAATTTTATGTATTTATTGTGCATGGGCACACTTGTTCTGTGGTGTGTCTGTGTGTGTGTCTGTGTGTATGTCTGTATGTGTATATTTGTGTATGTTTGTGTATGTGTGTGTCTCTCTCTGTGTATTTGTGTCTGTATGTTTGTGTATGTGTGTGTGTGTCTGTGTTTGTGTCTGTGTATGTGTGTGTGTCTGTCTCTCTGTGTATATATTCCTGTCTCTGTGTGTGCGTGGGGGGGGGGGTCAGAAGACAACTTGTGAGAATCGTTTCTCTCCTTCTCCATGTGGATTTTCAAAATTGAACACAGCCCCTTAGGCTTGGCTGCAGAGTCATCTCACTACCTAGTTTCTTAATCTTGCCGTCCTTTCAACTTTGCTAATTAGATCTCTTTTTATCTGAACACTAAACTATATTTTTTCTTTACTATTCAAGATACCACTTGGGATCCACGTGTTCCAGGAAGTCTTCCCAAACCACAAATGGAACTTACAGCATCCTCTACAGAGTGGAAGAATGCCATAGGTAATTGATGCATGTGTGCTCATTCCATGAGTTAAATAATGCCATAGGATCAACCTCTAGCCTGTGTTCTGGTTGACTTTCCCACCCCAGCTTCCCCATGACTGGTTCAGACCACACCATCTTCCTTCGCGCTTAGGTCCGCTTCCTCTCCCCCAAGCATTCCTCCCCAGCCCCTCTTGCTTGCTGCTTACCTCCATAAGGAGACAATGTATCGAGCAAAGCCAATATGAATACACACAAGCAGCTGTTGGTAAAGAAAAGACTGAGGCCAACATGCACTCCCCTCCTTTTCCTGCAACAGAGTTTACCTCCCTAGCTGACTAAAGGAGACAGCATACTTGAAAGAATACACCAGCTTCAAAGCACACAGAGCAAGGATCTAAGTGCAATTTGCTGTGTTAATACTACTTGACATTTCATCTTTAGGGTCTCCGTTTCCTTGCTTACAGTAGTGACAAGAATATGAGGCAGGGTTGTATGTATTCTTTTATTTATCAATTAATTTGGGGGAAGGAAGCAGGCATATTGACCCATATGTATGTGTTAAATGTAAGATATAAAAAATAATTCTTTCCCTTCAAGAAGTATGCCATAGATTAAAAAGAAACAAAGTGTTAGTCAGATTATTTCAAAATAGCATGTTGGGAGTAAGAAGTGAAAACAGTAGAAATAGTAACAGAGTAGCTATCAGTTTACCATGGACAGCCAGGTTCCATTAAGCTGGGGACACCTGAGCGGTAATGAGAGGACAGAGGAGAGGTACGTATTCTGGATTTCTACTAATGTGTTTCTTCTCTCATCAATGTTTCTAAGACATGCATATTTCTCCATGTTCACAGTGCCTATACTCCACATGGAAAAGAGACAGGTTAGTGGGCAGATGTGCTCCGATTTGACTCAACTGACTTGGCAAATTAACCAATACTATCAATTTAAAAAAAAAAACTGATTAATAGTCTGAGCAGAAAGAAAACTCATAGCCAGGAGGCCGTGCTCCAGTGAGCCTACACACTGCTCTCATTGGCTCGGTTGCATCCCTGCCAAGAATGAGTTCTGTTTATTCCCAAATTGTTGATGCCAATGGGCTTATTATTGTAACCATGTAATATAATTAAGCATCACTTACATAATTCAGTGAAATAGAGGGTAAAATGAATGTGTTGTTTCTTTGAAAGTAAGTTGACTATGTTGGAAAAGGTCAAGAAAATAAATTGCTAAAAAATTTTCCAGCTAATTGGGGAGAGGAAGTATAATGCTACATCATTCCCCACAATTCCATATTCCTGCTGGTTTGTCAGTGTTGGAGCTTTCACTCCACTTAGAGAAATGGAAGTGAGAGGTTACAGATCGTGCCCTATGACGAAGAAAAACTGCATGGGTCATCAATATCCAAACTAATGACCATTGATCTACATCAACTAGCTGGTGAATAACTGCATTAACTGTGTTAAGTTAAATGGTTAAATAATTGGTTCTCTAACTGGCCTCTCCTTCTAGACTCTATATATTTTATTCTTCTCCTTATGGGATAAGAAGGTAAAGAATTGTGTGTTGTGATGCAGATGTTAGAAATCTTTGGTGGAAAGATATGGTCCCTTTTAATGAGTAGGACAGCTGAGATAAAAAGGAAGTCAAAGGAAGGAGACAGGGGCAGAAAGCAGAGCATTTACTTCAAGCAAGACATGGACAAAAAGTGGGACACAAGGATACAGGAAAGAGATGTTGGTAGCCTCGACTTTGGTCATAACAACAGCATTGGAGATGTATGGTGGGCATTAGATACAACCAGTATAATCTAACAGGATATAACTGTCGTCCAGATATGAGGCCGGTAGATTGAGACAGAGAAAATATGATTCCCACTTTCTGATTTAAGAAATGAGTTGTGGCCAGGCGGCGGTGGCACATGCCTTTAATCCCAGCACTCGAGAGGCAGAGCCAGACCAATCTCTGTGAGTTCGAGGCCAGGCTGGTTTACAGAGTGAGATCCAGGACAGGCACCAAAACTATACAGAGAAACTCTGTCTCGAAAAAACTAAAAGAAAAAAAAGAAAAGAAAAAGAAATGAGATGTGTGGTACTGTTTGTACAAACAACAGCTTTAATGGAGAAGCAGAGAACATAGAGAAGAGAAAGCCATTCTCACGTGGAATCACCTGGCTTGTGTCACAAGACATAGTAAGTAGAAAAGTCCTTTGAGCAACCATGCATATTGAGTGCAGGAAAGAAGAAAAGCAAGCTGGGAGAAAGCTCAGTCAATTGAAGTACTTAAGCACTTAAAAACTAAAACTGGGATGCTGGCACACACTCATAATCCAAGCACTTGGAAGATGGTAACAGGCAGATCCCTGGGACTCGCTGGCCAGCTAGCCTAGCCAAGTGGCTGAGCTCCAGGCTGTTGTGAAACTGGCTTTGAAAAACAAGGTGGACAGCTCCTAAGGAACAGCACCTGAAGTTGTCCTCTGACCTACACACACCTGGGTATGCATGCAAACACAAATGTACATGCACCCACCAACACATACACACCAAAGAAGAAGAGGAGGGGGAGGAGGAGGAGGCAGCATCTGAGCATATTCAGTCGTTGAAAACATGAAATGTAGAGAAGGTCTCCCAAGGATAGTTAATAGAACTGAAAGAGAAGACAGGACAGTTGCTTAGGAGGAGACTGAGGAAAAGTGGTAGGGAACTGATAGAAAGGGAAGGAAACCAAAATTAAGATAATTAAAGGAGCAGAGAAAGAATTGGGGGTAAGGGGGTGTTCTAAGTATTCACTGCTGCTGAATGAAAACTACCCAGTAGATCCCACAGTATATAGGTTGCATGTAGGTATCTCCAATTGAGGTCACAGTCAGTGGACTGTGTAGCTGAAATTTTCCTGTGTCCCACCCAGTCCTCAGCCACTCAGAATCAAGTAAACACACAGAGGCTTTTATTAATTAAAACTGCTTGGCCATTAGCTCAGGCTTACTACTGACTAGCTCTTACACTTAAACTCAGCCCATCTCTGTTAATCTATATTTTGCCACGTTTTCCATGGCTTTACCTGTGTGCCATTATATGCTGCTTCCTGGATGGTGGGCTGGCGTCTCCTGACTCAGCCCTTTCTCTTCCCAGAATTCTCCTTGTCTGTTTATCTTGCCTATACTTCCTGCCTGGCTATTGGCCAATCAGCATTTCATTTGTCAACCAATCAGAACAACACATATTCACAGCATACAGAACATCTTTTTATAAAAGGCTGCGGGACTGTGGGTGAGAGATTAGTCCTGACTGTAGTCCAGAAAAACTTCTGGACTACAGGACTGTCTAGTAGAAACTAAAGCACTAAGACAAAAGGCTGTATTGAAATGAGGAGTGAGGGGCCGATAAGGCAAAAGAGGTGAGGAGTGCCATAATTTTGCTATTTGAAAAATCATTTGCAATGTGGAGTAGAGAATAAGAAAAGCCTAGAACACATGAGAAGGGCAGATCTGACCACCTTGCATTCCAAGGTAGATGGGACTGAATTTTGTATCAGAAGATACACAAAGCGCAACTAAGTATAACGGAGATTATTCTACTTAAAGGAAGGGAGCTGGCTTTGACAAGAGTGTAGAGGATACCATTAGCACATGTGGTTTAGTAAAGAGAATTGTTAAGTTTCCCGAAGCTTGCACAGAGCTGCATCCCAGCAATTTGCTACCGAAAATACAGCACTCAAATTTACATAAGACCTAAAGAGATGGAGGCTATTCAAGTTCGCTCCTTTACTAATGTCATTCCTAACTTTATCATGCAATTATTTTCTAGCAGAATGGGGAGAGAGGAGCTGGAGCCTAAGCTCTAGGTTTGTACTTAACACCAGATTTGACTGAGGGAGGGAGTTAACACACATGAACATCGTCCAGCCTGTCTACTGGCACTGGGAAAGAAGACTGAGGAATACTGAGTTAGCAGCCACTGTAGCCGTTCAGAGTTCAGCACCACTAACAGGGATGGTGAAGAGAAAAAGGACTCCTCAGGTGAAGTTCAAGGTCAGCAACAACTAGATTTGGGGGCTGCAGAGATGATAGCTCAGCAGTTAAGGGCACTAGCTGCTCTTCCAGAGGACCTGGGTTCAATTCCCAGTACCCACATGGCAGCTCACAACTGTCTGTAACTCCACTCCCAAGGGATCTGGCACCCTCACACAGACATACATGTGGGCAATATACCGCATAAAAATAAATCTTAAAAAAAAAAAACTAGATTCAAAACCTGTTTGATTGTGAGAAGTAAGGCATCATCTATAAAGTCTTAATACTCTTGTTTTATTTTGGCTGTCCTGGCACTGGCTATGGAGACCAAGCTCACCTTGAACTCATGGAGATCCTCCTTCCTGCCTCTGCCTCTCTAGTGCTAGAATTAAAGTGTATGTCTCCATGCCCCACAGTTTAAAATTCTTTAGTGAAAGTTTTTGCTGTGCCAGACACTCCAAGAAGAATTAACAATATCCATTTCTTTTTTCAGTAGCTTTGCATCCTATATGTCTTTATTCACATTTTTTACAGATAATAAAACTGTAGTTTTGAGAATTAAGCCAGTTCCTAAGTTCACCAAGATTTTTAAGTCAGATGGCAGATTCACAAATCAACCTCATTTTTCCTTTCTCAAATATACTGTGGCTTTCACATTGGGTCCTTGGCTTGTTTGAGGTTCATATAAATGCAGATTATATACATGGGAAAAAATTTAGGTATAGAAAAGAAATGATGAGTTCGGTTTTAAACATAATTTTTTAAAAGCCTAGAGAATATCTCTGAGAATTTTTAGTAGGCAGTTATGTACATAAGTGAAAAATTTAGGAGAGATGTTTTGAGGGAGGCAATGTTATTTAAACAGTGGCTAAAGTCACAGGAATGAGTGAGATTTGACAGGGAGCCTGAAACATGAGGAGAGATCTACATGGTGAGCTAAGAAACTCCAAAGTAAAAAAGGAGGTCAGAGAAAAGTGTCAGCAGGGAAGAAAGGGAAGATACATGATAGAGAACTGGCGGAAGATGATGTTACACCACAGAAGGACAGCGTTCCAAGAGCAGGGTGTGATAAAACCTCATCAGCTGCTAGAGGGTGGCCAAGGAAGATAAAGACTAGAAAACCATGTACGAGATTAAGCATAACTGTGAGAAATTTTCATTTACAGCTCCCAAGATTGTCTACCCGGGTCTCACATTCTACACTGTGTGCAAGAGAAAAGTTCAAAGCTTTAGTTGCACATACAAAGACATGAGTTTCATCCTAAAAACTTTGGATGCTTATGACAGCGTTCTTCTGACAACATCCACATCGCAGGAGTTAGGAAGACAATCCCTGTATCAAGGCATCCTGAGTTGGAAGCTTGGGTGTGGTGCTTGCTGGCCTTCTAAGCATGGGCAAGGTGCTTAACATCCTTGTGTTTTGGTTTCTGTATCTGGATATTAGGGCCAGTAAAAATAGTGGAGGTGTTGTGGACTAAGTGAGTTTAACTCTAGTTAAGAGAATAAATATGGTTAAGTGTTCCCAACAGTTCTTAGCACAGTCTAAGAGCAGATGAGAGTTTGTTAAACTGATAAAATAATAATAAGATTGATTTAAAGGAGCCATATGTTCATGCTTTGGACACACCTTGAAAAATATATAGTTAAATATTTTACAATATAGAAAGATATTAATAGATTAAATTAGGAAAAAATTGTAAATCATGTGAATAGAATGATCTCACAATTGAGTGAATAATATGTCCCATTGGACATATTTATTGGCGATATTTTAAAAAAATTAGAAAAATATATACCAAGGTTGTATCCAAGTGGTTGGGTTATGGATTTAATAATTATAATTTCCTACATTACATACATACAAAAACTAACAAAACAAACAAAAAACCCATTATTTTCATGATATAGAAAAATACAAAATATCCAGAAGGTCATGGCGTGGAACTGTAAACAATTCTCTTTTAGCAGACTTTCCATGAAGTACTGCAGAGCGAGAGCCTAGAAGCCGGCACACAACACGGGAGGATCTCTCACAGAGAGTACTTGCTTGTCTGGATGCTCCCAATCCAGGAAGACTGCTGTTAACCATTCAAATATCTTCCAAACGATTACAGTTTCTGCACTGGCACAGATCAACAGAGCAGCCAAGCACAGGAGGTTAGAGGAGAAAATTTTTAAATAAAAAGCATTCTGGAAAAAGGAGTATTCCAGCAGAAGCTTCTGTACATTGCTGCTGGGCTCAAGGAAGCACCCAGAACCCACTGCCTATGGGAACTGCCTCAGGATCTCGTGAAGAAGATGGACTCAGATGCCAGATGGTCTGAAAGAGCAAGATAAGGAGGCATGTACTGTTTTAAGATGGGCTCTTCCCACCTGTCATTTATATAAACTTGGTTTTGTGTCTAACCTAAAATCTCTTGGATGATCTCTTCTAAATGTAGATTGTTAGCTCCAGCCCATGAGTGGGTAATACTCCTAATGTTCAATGCTCCCAATGTTCAATAAAATCTACTTGAATGACTAATGACTTGAGAAGTATAAATCCACCACAATGAAAAAATTTTTAACTAACGGCAAATAATTTTAAAGGCCTATTTAGAAATGGAGTTTCATTTTGAATTTATGATTTCGATTTAGACAAAAATTCTAAAAGTAGGTGAGAATAAAATCCCAAAGAATTATGCTATCTTTGCAACCAAGTAGCAATCTTAGATTTTTGCCAATTTTAATAATTATGTAAAAATACCATTTGTACACAAGTTACAATTCTAGATCATAGGGTGAAAGTAGAAATAGCCATAATGTATTTTTTTTTTTACTTTTAAAAAGGCCTTAAAATGAAAATACAACCTTAAGGGGACATAGAGTGTATGGTGCATATACAACAAAGTAAAAATAGTCGTCTTTTAAAAGGACCTTGACCTCAGGTATCATTTCCTTTGAATTATAAGTCGATCCCATCCAGGTTGTCTGAAAATTTCAGACTGCGATAATGAGCCTGTTCAGGCCGCCACAACTTTCTTAATATTTAAAGTCCTCACAAATATCAGAAACATAGCCAGGTTATCTAAATAGACATTTCTAGCACTTTCCAAAGTTCAAATAGACATAAAACACAGAAGAGGGGATGAGAGCTACATTAGCAGTGTGCCACCACTCCATAGCTCCCCCACTCCCTTAGACTTCCCTGCCCTCCTTCCACAGTCCTCCCGCCCCTCCTCCCCATCCTAGTCTATAGACAAACAAGCTCTCCAATCTAATTCTTATCACGATGGAAACAAGGCCAGACCTGCTCTTCTAGATAAAATGCTTTGGCTTCTAACTGCCTGGTTGCTTATCTTTGATCTCGCAGTGTTCACCATAACCCTTTTCCTGACCTGCTCCACTTCTTGTTTTCAGATGAGCAACAAGAGCTGGGGGGCGGGGGGGGGGGAGAGGCGGGGGGGGACATGCTTAAATGGACAAGTTCACTCTCCCGAGCCGCTCACTCGCTCTCTGTTCCTTTTCAAGTCTGTCCAAACCTCTTCTTGTTTAAGATGTCATTCTGAAATGAACAGAAACCATGTAACGTGCTCCGTGTGACTTGATGCATTTCTCATTCTCTTTTTTTTTTTGACTTTTACTCTTCCACATTATAAAACTGTTTCTATCTTTTCTTACGTGTTGAACTTTTCATGTTGATCCCCCACCCCCCGGGACAGTGGAAGGGTTTCCTGAGGAACAGCAGATTTCATAGTTACCTTCCCCCATCTCTTGTCTACTGAGACCAGCAGTTCTCAACCTTCTAATTTTGCAACCCTCCAGTAAAGTTGCTCATGTTGTGGTGAACCCCCCCCCCAGCCGTAAAATTATTTTCTTTGCAACTTCACAACTGTGATTTTGCTACTCTTACGAATCGTAATGTAAACATTTGATATGCAGAAGGTCTTGGGTGACCCCTATGAAAGAGTCGTTCGAACTACTGGCTTAGATCGTAATGAGCTAAATGGTTTTCTCATCCAAGCTGTGTGTCTTACCTAAGTTCTTACATTTTCATACAAAGCATTGAGCTTCCTGACCTTTCTTGAGCAGAGACAGTGAATGACATGCAGACCTGAGCAGTCAGGCCATGTTAACTGCCCTGTGTGGTTGTCTTGCTGGGTAGTCAGACCATGGAAGTGCCCCGTGTGGGTTGTCTCGCTGTGTAGGTTTAGCTGTGGCGTACTCTTCATACACTCTCACTCTTCGTATGCGAAACAGAGAATGGAACTGCTCTCCTTTGGTCTTGAGAATCCCGAGAAGCCAATTCTCCTGTCTTTTGCAACAACAATGAAGGTGAACTGTGTAATAGTGCACAGGACCCTGGGGTTGTAACACTGTGTTCTGGGTTATGACACCTTTACCCCACACAAACTCATGTACCTGAACCTGCATGTCCTTGAAAATATGGGAGTCTTTCCAAAAGAACTGGAGCTCCTTGGAAGAGAATTTTCTAACACAAGACATTTGTTTGGTTTTTATTTTACCCTTAAAACTTAGCATTTGACACAACAGCAACAACAACAAACCCTTATAGAGAGTTCTTGCTTCCAGTCCAGCCATTTGTTTTATTTTCTTAGCTCAGAAAGCATTGCGTCTTAGAGTCTTTAGGTTTTTCTTTTCCTCTTTCCAAATTAGGAATCTGATTGATCTCCTGATACTCTTGGTTGGTTTGCGGTGCCAATGTTGGCTCTATTGGCGAAACAGTATTACTAAACTCAGTATGTAAATGCACAGTGTATGCTGGTGTCTAGTAACTACTTTCCTTAGTCCTGATGGGGATAAAATACCTGCATTTAAAGAAATGGCAGCAGCCAGGCAGTGGTGGTACACGCCTTTAATCCCACCACTCAGGAGGAAGGAGAAGGCAGATCTCTTGAGGCCAGCCTGGTCTACAGAGTGAATTCCAGAAGAGCCAGGACTGATTCACAGAGAAACCCTGTCTAGAAAAAACAAGAAAGAAAGAAAGGAAGGAAGGAAGGAAGGAAGGAACGAAGGAACGAAGGAAGGAACGAAGGAAGGAAGGAGGGAGGGAGGGAGGGAAGAAAGAAAGAAAAGAAAGAAAGAAAGAAAGAAAGAAAGAAAGAAAGAAAGAAAGAAAGAAAGAAAGAGAGGTATTATCCCAGAATAATGAAGTGAGATATCTATGGCTATCTATGGTGTCCCCAAAGAATGAATTACTCCAAGTCTAGAACAACACCTTCCTAAAAACTGGAAGACAACAATCATGTCTCGTAGTACGTGTCTATAAGGAAGGTTATTGTTTATTTCCAAATCCATTATCTTCAAGTACTGTTTTCATTAGTGGAGACCAATAGTTAATTAGGAAATGTGTTATATTTCTTACCTTTTGTACAAAAATATCATAAGCAAGTAATGTGTATGTGTAAGTATCTGTGTGTGTGTGTGTGTGTGTGTGTGTGTGTGTGTGTGTGTGTGAATGTGTCTGGGTTGTAGAAGACAGAGCCATGGGCTTTCCAAACCTGCTAGCAAGGGTTCTGTCAATGAGCTGAGCTACACACCCTCTACCCATATTTAAATTAAATTTCCCATGATCCTAACCTGCCCCTAACAATTCTACAGGATGACTGAATTTGTTGCACTTTGAAAAGGGGTCAGGTGGGGGGCTCCTTAGTAAACTGCTACTTCAGAAAATTCTTTTTCCTTTGCCTAGGGTTATGAGATGTCATCTTTCTTGTAGGCCAACTTTTCTTTCCTTTTTTCTTTTTGTTTTGTTTTGTTTCAAGAGAGGGTTTCTCTGTGTAGCCCTGGCTGTCCTGGAACTCACTCCGTAAATCAGGTTGGCCTTGAACTCAAAGCTGCCCGCATCTGCCTCTGCCTCTTTCTCTGCCAGGATTAAAGATGTGCACCATCACTACCCACTAACTACAGGCCAACCCTTCACTACACTTTCTTTTCCTATAATAGTTCATTACCACAGTATGAGGGAAATGATAGGTTTAAATCAAATCATTTACTGTCAAATGATTGAATACCTTCCCAGCTCACCAAAACTCTGAAAGTACAACCTAGAGCAGTAGCATCGAGGATCAAATTGCATAATGATTCATAGGTTTCACTGCCTTGTGAAAACATCTTTAAACGTTCCTGAAAATCTCCTTGTATGAAGGAAATAGTTTGGGTTTTTTTGTTGTTTGTTTGTTTTGTTTTTCTTGTTTTGTTTGTTTAAATAGCCGGGGCTAGTTCTGTAACTCAATGGTAGAGCATTGCCTATCTCATAGAAGACGGGAAGTGAGAGAAAAATCAGTTTGACTGGAACATATTATAAGAAGAGAAGGAAGATAAAACTAAAATTGGAAAATTTGGGCCAGAGTTTGACTCAAAGATAACTTTAATGTAGGAAGATAAATCTAAGAAGTGGGTTGGAGCAGGGACCAGTCTGGAAGTGGATGTTCAGTTAGACTCATAATTAGCTTATTCAGTAACAAGAAATGGCCGTATGAGCATAATAACAGCGCTAATAGGACGCTGGAGCGTGTATGTGTGCATGATCGATAGCTTTGGATGAAAAAGACAACAGCTATGATGTGGTTACTGTGGATCCAGAGGACAGAGTTAAATCCAGAAAGCTGTTTTGAGTCTGAGTGAAGGAGTAGGATAGCAGTGGGACAGACGTTGTAAATGTCACCCAGTGTATGAGTGTATGCAAAGATCAAGCTTGAGGGAAGGGGACTCCCAAGATCTCTGTTCTGGGACCTAGAAGAACTCCAGGGCTGGGGCTCAAAGGAGACGCTGGTGCCTTGGTTCTACTCAGCCTGAGAATGACTAGGGAATGGCAAACACGGAAAAAAACAAACTTTGAAAACACTGAGAAAAATCTCGTCGATTGCCGTGCATACCGGGAAATGCACAGCTACACGGTTAACAAAGCAAGAGGCCCAAGAACCAAACTGGAGGGCTTATGATACCTCATTTCAAGATGCACAGTTGCTTTTTATGGAAGAGTGTGACATCCGTGCGTGACAGACACTCCGATGCAACAGTAGAAAGAAATCCACTCACGCAGGATGATTTGCACATCTTCACAGGGACAGTGGGATAGAGAAAGGATAGAACGTCTTCTCCACAAATCCTAGAATAACGGAATAGCCATATATCATTTCATGAATATTCCCCATACAATATATAAAAATTAACTGCAAATGGATCACAGACCTAAAACAAAAATTAAAAAAAAAGTTTTTAAAATCTCAAATTAAATATTTCTTAGAAACAACGCAGAAGAAATCCAAAGTGGGGAAATAAGTCAATTAGAATCCACAAAAATTAAGAACTGTTTAGAAGACACAATTAATAAGCAGAGCATAGCTGGTCATAACACTGGGAGAAAAGTACTTGAAAAATGATATTTTTGACAGTGAATTTTCTAGAACAAAGAAGTCTCAAACTTGGTATAAGAAAACAAATAGCAATCCCATTCCAAAGAAGTTGTAGATGTCAAGTTAGCTGAAAAAACTTATTCAACATCATTAGTAAATAGAGAAATACAAAATAAAACCTTAGGGAAATACCACAGTACCTCCTCGTGAATGTCTAATGATAGAATATTGATTACACCAAGGACGTGGGAGGTTTGTAAAGAGCTGGGCTACCATTGGTTTACTATCAGGAATGTAATCTGCTCAGCGTTTGTGGTTTTTTTAAAGTAAGTTATTGGGATGTCATTATCGTTATTATTATTGTTGTTGTAAATATGCTAACTTGTTAGTTATACATTCTAAACAGTAACAATGGAAGTAGGGCTGGCAAGATGGCTGAGTAGGGAAAGGCACTTGCTACCAAGCTTGAGATTCAGTCCCTGGGACCTAAATGGTAGGAGAGAACCAACATTCACAACATCTACATATGTCCTTTGACCTCCACATATGTGTATTCTCTCTCTCTCTCTCTCTCTCTCTCTCTCTCTCTCTCTCTCTCTCTCTCTCTCTCTTTCCCCTTTGCCTCCCCACCTCTCTGGAACACGTGCACCACTTTCAAGCATACACGCACATACACAATAAATATAAAATGAAAGTATATTTATTTTGAAGGAAACTTGCACACTTGTTAATAGAAATATTTACATATAATAACCAACTCAGATATAACTTAGCTGTCAAAAAAACTAGATAGAATTTAAAGCATGGTGAAATGTACTGTATTTGTACAGTGAATTCACATGCAACAATAAAAAAAAGTGAACTAACCACGCATGAAACAACATGATCAAATTCAAAATCATTGTACTGAGTGAAGAAAAAAATTTACACCAACAACAATAATAATAATTAACGATAATAATAACAATAATGTGTTAATCCACTTGTAAAGTCCTTGGAAAGGAAAACTAACCTCATGTGGCAGGTGCCGTATCAGTGATTGCTTAGGGATGAACACTGGAATATGAGAGGAGGAGGAATCTTTAAAAACATCCATGACTAAATTTTAGAGAGTAACAAATATGTTTATAATTGTAGTGATGTCATATGAATATGTTGAAAACTTCAATAATACACTTTGAATATGTCCAACTTATCAAATGCCAGTGAGCTGTTGAAAAAGACCTAAAGGCTCATTAAATTACTACCCCCATAGAAGTTGTAAAATAAATGAAAAGTTTAAAAAGCAAATAAAGAGAATCTGTGTGCAGCTGTGAGAAGAGGCAAAATGGAATGGAGAATGAAGCAGTGATTTAATGTGGGTGCCATTAAAAAATATCCATGACACATACCAAGAAGAGGACAGAAAGAATTCCAATGTGCATAGCAAAAAAAAAAAAAAAAATCCTAAATGACACAGAGACTTGCCGCAGTCACTTTAAACCACTTGCTCAGAAAGCTGTGAAATGAAAACCAGATAGATGAGGCAGTTAGCTAGAGGGGACAGTAAAGTGAGCTAAAGGTCTCATGATGAAGTTTGAAAGAAGAAAAAAAAAATAAAAGTAACTAAGAAGGAAAAAAAAGATTCTAGAGATGAAGGTAAAACATGTGGGAACAAGATTCTTGAGGAATTTGGAAGGGATGAAATGGAAGGTGCAGCGGCCAGCCCACGCCTCAGAAAGGAGAAGTCCTTAATTATTAACCCCTGAACCTCCTCGAGAAAGAATAAACTATAGAGCACATGTGTTGATTGTTTTAAACGCTGAGAAAAACAGAGTAATTTCTGCCAGCGGAATTCTTGAAGATCAGTGTAACCAGACATCCCCAAACTCCTGAAGAGCGACTTAGTTATTTTCTGTTCATCCCCTGCTGCTACCATCTAAACGGCTCCTCACCACATCTTGTCACAGGGTCTGTGGGGGCAACTGATTCCTGGCCAAGAAACACAAGCAAATTTGCCTTGTTCAGCAATGGATTAGATGAAAATTGGCAATACAATATGGCCCAACTGCCAGAAGAGATGCCAGAGAATAACCAGTATGGATTCATCAGGAATCGCACCTTGAACATGGACATTCACACTGTATCAAAGACACTACCATCTACCACGTTAAGTTTCAAATGTCGCTATTGTCTGGTCAGTGGGACATGCTTTATAGGTAATCTGATTTTTTATCCTTTTGTTTATATGGCCATACTCTAGAAGGTTGGTTCAGGAATAAATATGTGAAATCTTTAGGGTGGGGAGAAATTGATTACTGATCAAAGAAGTCATTTTAGTCAACATCTTCATCCCCAAACTGTGCCTCTTCCACGCTGTGATCTACTGACCCCAGCCCGTAGGTCTTTGTTCCAAGCCTAAGCGTTTAATAATACTTCCGCTTCATTTATCTCAATTGCTCACTGCTCCAGGAAGATTACCCAAGACAGATGTTTCAGGAGGAAAAGAGAGCAGGGATAAGCTGTGGGTTTCTGTGTACACAGAGATGGCAGAAATCTCCATGGAGATAAAAACAAGTATAACCAGAAGGCTGGAAGGCATGGCTAAGGCTCTCAGCATAGTGAAAAGTAGATGAGCCTTAGGACAAGCCCTGGTGTCAAATCCAACCTCCTTGTCTCTCTTCTTCCTGTGCTGTTGGTCCTGTTGCCTTTTTCATGTAATTGGCGCATGTTCAAAGAACTCATTAATGGTGGCGCTGAAGATGGCATAGAAAAGATGTGGACAGTTTAGAGTAGCCGTAGATACTGTATTAATGTCATATACTAGATAGTCTTTTTTTAAAAAAATGTGTATATACATGTGCTTGAATTTATGTGTGTGCCCCATGTGAGTGCCAGGGCCTGCAGAGGCCTGGACTGGAGTTACAGGTGGGTTATCGGCTGTCAGACATGAATGCTGGGAACTGAACCTGTGCGCTTGACTGCTGAGCCATGTCTCCAACCCCATAGTAAATATTCTTAACTAAAAAACATACGCCCAACGTGTATTGATTCTGTGATTTGCTTACCATGGGTATCCAGCTAATGTTTCAGTGATTTATGTAGTCATCCTCTTTATTTAAAAAAAAAATGACAGACGTAACTGAAGATAACAAATCATTATGCACGGGTGAAGTCAACGTGCTGACTGCTGGTCCTGCTTCCTATCAGAATGCTCCTTCTCTTTTGATTTATACTGCGACTTGACACCATCCTTTTACCCCCCTTGTCACAGGGAAATTCTACAGTGAGAAGTCGGTAACTTAGATGGCTCCTCTGATTCTTCTGATAAAAGCCAAGGAGAAATCTTCTGTGCAGTCCCTGGCCAGTATCTTGTAAGGCCACGAAATGGGGCCCATGTTCTGCATAGACTTACAATTTTAATTTCTGAATATAGATTCATTACCAAAAGTTAGACAAGGTACCTCAACTGTTTCCTAGGATCAAAGGGAACATAACTCTAAAATAAATACTTTAAATGCACAATACTTAGTACCTTGAACTAACTTTAGTTATAGTAAGCCTACCAATGAGTTGTAGCAGTTTGATATCATGAAGCTGAACTTCTAAGTACAACTTGTTGTAAATTTAAAACATTCTCTGTTGAGCTGTTAAAAGGCTCCAGAATTTATGGGTGACATCTATTATCCATTTATCAAGGCAAAATGAAATGCTTATGATAAATACTCATAATAAGTGCACAAACTCAATAAGATTTGGCAATTCAAATATGAAGCATTGGGATAATCTTAGTCATTGGGAATTTGATGGAAAGCAAACTGGTCTTGAGTTCTGCACTACCATTAAGCATTAGTTCAAGTGCAAGGTGGAATGTGGCTGTAGTGATCAGGATACATCTGCTAAAGATAGCATCCCCCTTGCCCATCTGATCCTCCTGGTGCCAGTGAGCTGCATGCTGAGTCCTATGACTTAAGAGTTATAACGGGTCTGGCATGAGCTTTTCCCCATGTTCTGTCATGGCTGGAATGAGTTGATCACCCAATCCTGGCCTTTGGTTTGGCTCTAAGCACTACTAAATTAAGTTATCTCTTACTTCAGGAAGATCTGCCCACAAAATATGTTCTCTTTGTCTCCTTTAGCTTTGGAGAGGAGGAGAATGGGCAGACTATGACAGAAGCCAATCTTTTCTTTAAATCAAAAGAGGTGTGAGTGTGCCACATGAGTCAAAATTTACAAAAACTCCCCTAAAGCTGGCTGCATAGTTAACACTAAGTCAGTAAAGTTAATTTAGCACTCGTTTAATGATACACATTATTGCACTACATGGTAATTAGGCATAAATGGCAAGCAATTAATATATATGGCTGAAGTTAGAAGTTTTATATAGTCGAACCAATTTGAATTGATCTTTTTCTTCTTGCTTCATTAATTTTCCATTTTCTATAAACAGCATCAATGTTGACAGCTTCTCTGACACCTTGCCTTAAGAATCTCGGTAGGAAATTATTGTACTTTTTAAAAGATGACTTGATATTTGAAGAGACGTGCCTTCCCTGAACATTATACAATCTATATATATATGTATCAAAGCATCATTTGCTACCACATAAGTATGTGCATTTTTATGTGCCAATTAAAGATAAATGTAAGATGTACTCAAAATCACTCCTTCAGTATGGGTTTGTGCTGTTTAACAAACCTATGGTGATGACATAAATATTTATTACAAAGGTTTAAAGGGATGTTGGACAAAGTCATTAAGCTCCTTGACTCTTGGGTGCATTCTTCTTCGACTATGCCCAGAAGCCTGGATGTCTGGTGTGTAGACTCCATAGGAAAGTTTTCCTGCTTTCTGACTTCTAGGCAGGCAAGGAAAACACAGCAAGAAATAGAGGTGTGGTTGGGTATGCATTCCTCAGGCTCTAACCTCTGGGCTTTCAAAGCTTTCTTCTCTGTCCTAGTACCTTTTCTGTAGTCTCCAGGTTCAGTAGCATGGGTCCCTGCTTCCCTTTCAAACCTAGGAATTGTGCAGAGATCTGTCTCATGGGTGCATGGCATTGGTCTGAAGTTTTCTTATATCCACCTCCTAAAGCGACATTAAACTCTTCTTACACATTCTGAATCTGAAGACACATCTGTTTCCTGCTTGGACCCTGACTAATTTGAAAGGTATAAGTTCACCTATAAGCATGGTTAACAAAAAGCAATGTTATCATAGCATGCTAGTATTTCTTGTTTTGCTTGTATTGTGCTTTATCAGTCTGGGTACGTGGAATGTAGCAGGCACTGAATCTGTGCTAAATTGATGAATGAATTCATGTCATTATATTATTCCCTGAGTTACAGTTTCTAACAACAATGCTCACATCATGAGTTGTGTGCAGAGAAGGTGAACTGTTGTTGCTATATAGTTGGAGTCAAATAATTAACAAAGATCATGATGTTACAGGTAGTCACCCTATAAACCTGCCTGTTGTACCGAAACTTTTTTTTCTTTCTCACTTACCCTTTCAATTTTTGTTCTTCGTTATTTCAGTGATATAATTCTCTAAGTCATGAATGTAATTGCTTTTCACACATGAAAATGCTTAGTAACATTTAGTAATAGGAAACAAAACCTTCCAAGAACTTTGACCTCCTTGCAATCTAGCAGGGAGGTGAAATAGGCACAGAGAAGCAGTATAATGAAAAGAGCAAGGCAGCTAAGGAGTTATCTTGTGGCTTGGGGAGAACATGCAGATGGATGGCATAAGCAATAAGCGCCAGAAGAATGGGCTACGAAATGGATGGGGGCTGAGGGCCTTAAGAACTTTGATGGCAAACTTGGCCCCAATGGATAGGAAGAGAAAGGAGAATATTCATGATAGAAAATCTTCAAAGAAAGGCAGGGCTAGAATAAAGTTGAGGGCCAGAGAGACGGCTGGTGGTGTAGAATGTTTGCTGCTCTTCCAGAGGACCTGAGTTCAATTCCCAGCACCCAGTTCAGGCAATTTAAAACCATCGCAAATTCCAGTTCCAAGGGATGCAACATCCACCTCTGGCCTCTGAAGGCACAGCACACATGTGGTGCACATAAACCCGTGCAGACAAACACTCATATGTAGAATAAAAAAATAAATCTTCTGCCAGGCAGTGGTGGTGCAAGCCTTTAATTCCAGCACTCAGGAGGCAGAGGCAGGCAGATATCTGAGTTTGAGGGGCCAGCCTGATCTACAAAGTAAGTTCCGGGACAGCCAAGGCTACACTGAGAAATCCTGTCTCACAAAAGAAAAAGAAAAACAATTCAATTTGAGCTGGGGCTGTTGTGGTAGAGAACTGGGGATGAGGGGGTATTTCCACCCTTTCCTTGTAAGCTTTTCTACTCCTCCCTTTAAGTGACAGGGTGGGAAAGTGAGAGTAGGGGAAGGCATTCAACTCTCTTCTGTTTCCCCAAGGCTCGATGATACTTGAAATGCTGGTCCAGTGTGTTGAAGAACTACGTGTTTTCAAAGTCTGACCTGACAGTCACCCTGAAGACTCACTTAAGTGACAAGCAGTAACTAAAATTGAATGCGCTTTAATTCTAAATTCCATAAAGATGCGATTTCTTCAAAGAATAGTGTATAAATTGAAAATGCATCCTCTTTAAATTACCCTGGAAGTCATAAAGAAAAATTAAAAGTTCCTGGGTAGATAATTGTGAAAGAAGTTTATGATGTGAGTTGCATGTACTGAAATGAGTG
Source organism: Peromyscus eremicus (assembly GCF_949786415.1). NCBI lineage: Eukaryota > Metazoa > Chordata > Mammalia > Rodentia > Cricetidae > Peromyscus > Peromyscus eremicus. The sequence goes on from NC_081429.1 coordinate 41,789,416, forward strand.
GTTCATTTATATAAGTAGATTTTTATTTTAATCTGTGGGGAAGAGGTAGTTCTACAAACTCCTGGTTCCATAAATGGAGAAAACTAGTAAAGATAGAGTAACAGAGGAGTATCCATAATGCCCCACATCTTAGCAAATGCCAGACCAGGGATGAAGCCCAAGTCACTCCCAATTTTTTTTTTTTTTTTGCCCCTGGAATGCTTTAAAATGCATGGCTGAATTGAACCTTTGCTTGTAAACTCTGAGACGCTGAACTAGATCGACACTGAGGCTTCTGTGGCTCTCACATCCCCTGAGTTCACCTCTCACCCCGTACATACCTTGACATTTGCTTGTGTGTTAAAAAATTAAGGGTTGGATTCACATCCACACTTCCTACTCCACTTACACGGCTCAGGTTTGAAGCTGTCTGTCCTCACTCCCAAAGGAACACTCCCTTCCCAGAAACCGACACCAAGTGCTCTGAGTTTTGAATAACGTAGGAGGATAAGATTCCAGGTCTGTGATCAGCAACTCCTGTGTCGGATTTGCAGTTCTCCTAAATGTTCCATGTAGTGAAGGACCTATTTTCGGGATGCAATTGGAAATTGTCCAGAGTTAGGACAAACCCAAGCATACTATTGACAAGTAGCTATATATTTTTTTGACATTAAACAGATAGTCTAGTTTGAAAGGATACCCCTAGTCACAACAGAAGGGCATTATTTACATGTTAAATTGTTTTAACATAGTCTTGAATAACTGCCTAAATTGCTGTCAGTATAAAAGTAAGTAGCTCTTTCTGGCACTAGCCTATAACCCTAATGGGTCACCAGCTCCATAGGGGACACATCAAGATTCCAGATCTTCTCTGACGTTTTGGTATCTGAGGGAGAAAAAACATCATGACAGGTAAATAAGAAAAGTAAGCCTCGCCGGGCGGTGGGGGCGCACGCCTTTAATCCCAGCACTCGGGAGGCAGAGGCAGGCGGATCTCTGTGAGTTTGAGGCCAGCCTGGGCTACCAAGCGAGTTCCAGGAAAGGCACAAAGCTACACAGAGAAACCCTGTCTTGAAAACACCAAAAAAAAAAAAAAGAAAAAGAAAAAAAGAAAAAAAGAAAAGAAAAGTAAGCCTCAGTTTTTGGACAAAATAAACCATTCTGTTTACCTTGAACTCCATAGCTCACAGGCATGACTCACACAGAATTTTAAGCAGATTCATTATTACCTACACTTCCTGGACGTGAGTGTGCAACAGCTGTAAGAGTTACCTTTTGCTCAAGCACAGCAAGCATAGGAGGCAGCAGGTAGATAGAAGCCACCCCCACCTACCACTGTCCCTTTCTCCATCTTGTACTTAATGAAGGATGTGTCCTCGGAGAACCTGTCTCTCAAGGAAACATGGTGTCCACGACTCAAAGGTTCTCGAGACAAAGAATTACATTTCAGATCAGATACAAGGTTGAAAATGAGCATCACACTAAAGAAAAGAGGATACTGATTGGACAGTCATCACAAAGTGTGAAGGAGAGGAGAAGGGACTTAACATTTTCTATTTAAAGATCCAAGAGTGGAAAAAAGAGGACAGATTGTTGTTGAAAGAGAAAGACAGATTCTGTGCACTTAATTAATATATTTACTAAAATGATTCTATGCACTAGGTTGTCATAAATAGCAATGAAGAGCCACCCAAAGGAACCACTGATTGAAGCTATGAGTCTCTTCTTCATTGTCCAAGTTCCCCACAATAAATGTGAAGCATTTCAAGTTTTAATAATACCCCAGAGTCATCATTATTATTTCCTGTCACATAAAAGGCCAGAGGAAAGAAAACTTGAGATGGGAAGGGAGACATATGAGAATAGGAAAGGTTCATTTTCAGAATTAAATTCCATTTAAGAAACAACATGGTCAGTGCATGGAGTCGAGAAAGGAATGTGGTGAGAACTGTAGCCTGGGAACTTCCGGTGTGCTCCAAGAGATAGATTGTCTTTCTTGGTGTGGCCCAATGAAATATTAACAGTGTTGCAGAACATTTTGAAGTGTCTGATGAACCCCTCCCTTTTTTCTTTGCTTCTAGCAACCTGTAATTCTAAGCACTTTCTATCTCTTTATACATTTTTTTTTTTTAATCTGAAGCATAGGATTTAGTCTTCAGTTTTTAGATGCAGGCAGTTTCTCTCTTGCATTGTATTAACTCTCTAAAACCACACTTATTGAGTTGGATCCACTACACCACCTTGGTTATTATCTGTCTGAACTTGTTTCTGATTTCCCCAGGATGACATCTACAGACTTGCTGGCAGCTGTGTTTGGGAAAATGGTAGTCCACATCAGCCATATTTTAAAAATATCTGATGGATATTAAAATCATTAGTATTTTTCTGGAAAACTTCTAGGTATTAGATGAACAAATTTATCATGGTTAGAATGACTTTTTGGCTTCACTAAAAAGCAAGAAGTATGAATGTATTGGCAAGATTATGAGTTAATACCACAGACATGAGGAATAGCTGAGATAATGCTTACATATGACTTTAATAAGAATAGAAATTTAATTAGCTTTATTAATGGTAAGACCTAGAGTACGATTTGACTGTCCATTCTTTAACAATAACACTTTATTTCTAAACATATGTCTATAATTCTATATTTTAAGTTGTAGTCAACTGCCCATAGTCATATCGAGCCTACATACTCCAGTTTCTCCCTAAGACCCAGCAGGCCCCATGCAGTTATGTTAGAATTGCATACAAATGACTGTGAGGAGTAGCTGGTACTCCTTCTATGATGGAGGGTCAACAGTTAAAACAGCCCACCTCTGATGATCCTCTGCAGCAGACTGAGCTGGTCTTATGAAGATGCCAGTTGGTCTGCTCAGAGGATAGGGCTGTACAGCAAATAAGCACAAAGACACCAAAGTTTTGTGCATTTTAATATCACATGTATGAGAACAAACATATCAGTCCAAGGGCAGTTCCAGGGTATTCTCTAGAAAGTGCATCCATTACTTTTTTTACATGACTTTTAGACAACCTATGTGGTATGGTGCTGAGCTGAATCAACTTTTTTAAAACGTTGAGTGATGACAAAACACACATGTTGGGTGGAGCTCAGTAGTAAACAGAGAGAAAACACATAACATGTACAGACATGAGTCAGACTGCTACCAGATAAGATTATTTTAAGAGTGGAGGGGGCATATCTGTAAACAATTTGCAAACAGAATAAGTGTCCTTTAAAGAACACAAGCAAAGTGCATAGAATTACTATTCTTATTGTTGATGATGTTGTAAAGGAAAAGCAAGCAGATTTCTTGACTCTTGATGAGTTTGAAGTCTCCTTTCAAGTCTCCAGATGACTTCCAGTGTCTGTCCCCACCAGAATTCTTCATCCTTGGAGTAGAGCATGGGCTTTTCACTTCACAAAGCCTTCCTTCTGGGGTTTTCTTCTTTACATGATGTTTTGACTCACTTATATGAATTCTAACTAACTGTGCCTCCAGGCCCCTGGTTCTCCCAGCATTAGAAAATACCTCCCTGCAAAAAAATATTTACGTGTGAAAATTTATATGACAGCATTAGAAAGTACCTCCCTGCAAAAAAATATTCACATGTGAAAATTTATATGAGAGGCCTCCTTGGAGATATTTTGTGAACGTTTCTTTTTCGCCTGATCTGTTAAAGTATGTTCATGTCCCTCATCCTTCCATCCCTTCTTGTCCTAGCTGCTGAATTTATAGTAATTACATGTAAATCTCATTCAGAATTTGAACAGATCACTGCTGACTGGTTGGAATAGAGTAACAAAACAATTCTCTCTCGTTGGCACTATGATGTTTCTACTGATCTGTTCGGTGATTCCATATTTATCACCCTAATCATGAGCTAATGATCACAGAGCTGTGGGAGGAAATTTACATTACTTGCTTGAGTAGGACAAGTCGTCGTCGGTTTAACCAAGATAAAAACATCCTCCATCTTTTGAGACCCTTTAACTCGTCAAAAGAGATACCTTTCATGGCAGCTGAGTTAAGGCAGTTTTCCAAGAACAAACACTACTCCCACTTTAAGAAGTCGACTTGTCATGCTCCAAACATCTTTGGAAGCTTTGTTATGTTCTCATTGAGTGACATGTACACTCATCTCCTACTATTTTGCAGTCAAAAGGACACAAAAGAAAGTATTGGCAAGTCTCTTCACAAACCAAACAAGGTGGAGGAATGACTTACATATGAAAATGCAGCAAAGGCACAGAGTTTTTAGATCTCAAGTAAGAAAACTCTCTAATCTTAAAGAGAGTGTAAGCTATTCCCCACTATCCCTGGGGAAAAAAAAAACGGTTGTACACATTGTACTTTCATTTTCCTGTTGACAGAAATGACTCTGGGGCTTGTTTTGTCATTAGAAGACCATCCTTTTATTAAAGGAGATAAAGGTCTTCTTGTAAAACTTCCTCTGACCATGCTGTTCTATTCAGTATGATTTGGGCGATTCTGAGAAGTGTTATAAAGTAGCAGACCACCAAGTGCTCCCTAAGAGATTAAGAAAAGATGAGTAAGCAAATTAGTCAGCTAAATGAATTAGCTGCTTCGGAAGCCAGGAGCTCTTTGCCTCCATCATGATATGCCTCATTAGTTCCATTAGCTCCTCAGCATAGTCATTACCCTACCCCACTTCTTTCTAGGCAGTCTCACTGTGTCAACTTTGATTTCTACCCTGTACCTTTTTTCCCCCCAGCTTATAGCTATTATATCACCTTCTGAGAGCATCGATTTTAAGTCAAGTGTCACAAATTTCACCGTCATCATTTCCTTGCAAGTCTGGAACTGACTACCGCTGCTTCGTGCTTTCATTATTTCAGAATTCATCACTTGCCCCTATTGGCCAGTTCCAGCAGCCTCCTGCCCTGTTAAACTCGGTGTTTAATTGTTATGTGTTTGAATTGACAGATGCTAATGTAACGCTCCATCCTTGTGTGTTAGCTAAAGTAAGTAATTAAGAGGGGTAGTGGAGAGGCTGACAATACATTTTTTATTAAAATGATCATATGTTTGTAGGACATCTATTATGTGTCTAGAATTATAATAGCTTACATTGGAGACATGACAGAAATACATGCAATGACAAATCTCAGGTCTTGAAGTTCTGACAGTCTTAGTATATGAAGCAATGGACAGATAGGTTAGAAGCCCATGCCATGAAGCTGACTTAAATTTGATTCATTTTACATTCCCTTACATTACCTTAAAATTTCAGGAAAATTCAATAACTCATCAACGGGTGAAGAATTTTTTTCCGTAAAATATCAATAATTGCTAAAACTCTGAATACTGACTTGAAATATTTGAACTAGAAATGTATACTTATAGCTGAAATTTTAGTCTAGTTGTCACTAAAGGAGACTACGCCACCAAACTCTCCAGCCCAACTCCTAAAAACTGCTAAGTCATGCACTGCCTGTTCATCTTAACACAACTTCCACATGCAGAGCTTTTTCTTTTCCTCTACAGAAATATAACCAGAATCACCTTTTTGCGAAAACTCCTACAGCTATTTAACAACGTTGGACCTCTTTTAACTAGTCCAAAGAGCAGCACTTTAAGGAGGGATGGTACAAATTTACATTGCATGGTCTCATTGAAGTCATATCATCTGTGAATAGTGTGTGTATGTGTGTTCATTGGGATGTGTGCAATATGTGTGTGTACACATGATATGTTCATTTTGATGTGAGTATAGGCATACATACATGTGGTACATGCATGTGCATGTTTGCATGTCTACAGAGGTGAGAGATCAACTTCTAGTGTGGTCTCTGATCCATGTCTCTCCACCTTATTTTTTTGAGACAGGGTCTCTCACTGGCTAACTCATCATTCAGCTTGTCTGATTGGCTAGTGAGCTCTGAGGATCCACCTGTACAGACAGTAATTTTTACAATGGATATAGAGATGGTGACGCATAATCATTTCATTTTTCAGATGTTACAAATCACCAGGTAGGAAGTGGTTTAAAACGAAGTATGATTCTAGAGGAAGACAAGGATAGAGATAAGGAGAAATTTGTATCCTGAACAATGGAATTGTACATTTGAAGTTTCTTTTGTGGAATGTAGGATATAATATTTTGAAAACCAATATTTTGCCGGGCGGTGGTGGCACACGCCTTTAATCCCAGCACTCGGGAGGCAGAGGCATGCAGATCTCTGTGAGTTTGAGGCCAGCCTGGTCTCCAAAGCGAGTTCCAGGAAAGGTGCAAAGCTACACAGAGAAACCCTGTCTTGAAAAACCAAAAAAAAAAAGAAAACCAATATTTTTTCTTTAAACCATAAGTGAAAATGTTAATTATTAAAAGCACAAAGAGGAGTTAAATTACAAAACTGGCCAAACTTCCTCTGCAGACTAGGTTACATCTGTTTCCCCACCCCACCCCTTCCACATGCTTACGGCAATTCTCAACTTTTGTCTCAAAGTCTGTCCTTCCCCTTCTGACACTTAACAAACTTTCTTAGAAAGAGTTTCAAGATGATGGAGCTGTGAGCTAAATACAAATTCCACATCTTCTTTCCCTGGGCAAATAATGACCTCATTTCTTACAGTAAAACTGAATAATTCTAAAGACCAAATGTACCTGTGCAGCATGGATATTATGAAACTAAAACAAGTCAGCCTAAAGAAGACATATTCTCTGTCTTACTTAGCAGTGGATTTGAAACAGCAGCATAGGAGCACATTTCATCCAGAGGCTGGGGGATATGCTATTTGTCCGCTAGTCTGTAATGGCAAACTTCTATTTGTCTGTATTTTCCCAAGTCATGAATTCAATGCTCGCCTATCGTATATTTAAGCTCAATCAAACTTGAAGAAACTATGGGAGATGTCACTGAAAAGTTAATGGATGCATTTGCGTCAAGACAGACTTAGAGGACTTTCTGTCTAGTCGCTGGCACTCTGAACACTTGATCAGGTGTGTTAGGATGTTTCTCTAGCCACTGCTCTTGGAGAAGCCTTTGGTAGTTCTGCACATCCTGAGTTAGGGCTTTATTTTTCACTGAACTGTATTGGTTGTAAATATGTTCATATGTTATGTTATCTTAAAGATTTCTCATTTTCTGCACAGTACTTCACTGATGCTATGATAGACAGCTACAATTGTGTTTGGCATTGTTGGGTGGTAAGTACCAGTTCTCTGTCACCTTTCTCTAAAGAAATTGGCTGATTATGTACATGTCCTCTTATAATTTATTCACTCTAATATCAGACTACTAGATGCCTAGAATTGGCTTTTCTCAATCATATCTATCAATGTTAGAAACTCCAATAAGTTTGACCTATTGCTTAAGACAAACAAGTGTAATATTAAGATGACATTAGGCTATTCTATAATTGTTTTCAGCTATAATACATGAGAGTGCTTGGTAACTGTGGTTCTGTTATTTAATTTGAAAGACAGAAAATATGTCTTACTTAGCCTGACTTGAAATTAGCCTTTTATCTGTGCTCTACACTATATAGCGAGAGACAGCACAGAGAAAGGTAGCATACACACACAGAGGCATCACTGGCTTAGTGTTTCTCTTCTGGGACAACTCTCTTCAAACTTAATTTGAGGAAATGTACTCATAGGCTTTCTATGTTGTGTTCCTTTAAGAATGTAAACAGTGACCTAGATATTGTAAGTAGTACTTACACACTCAAAACAAAATTCCTCATAACTAGTGACTCTTCCAAAAAAGCTGTCTTAAAGTCATGGTTTTCCTAGTGATGTTATGAAATAGGAGTCTTGCCTCAGATGATGTTGCACTTTTTGCTTAATATTTCTAATCTTCCACAAAATGTGCTCATTACCACCATGGAGGAATGAGTTAGCTCACTGCAGTACCTCAAGGATGCAACCAGACTCAAAATATCAAAATGCCAGCTTTCTGTCCTAACATTTCTCCCGAAATTCAGTGGTGCATGTCCTTGGAACTATCTACTGTCAGTAACAAAGATTTGTTTTTACTATGCTGTATATTTTTTCTTTTAAAAAATAAATAAACTAGCAGTTTTCTGTTTATATATTTTAATGTTATACTTATTCCAAAATAATTTTAAAAATTTTTCATTTATCTTTAAAAAGTCCTTTTATCACTGCTAATTTATACTCATTTTATCCTAAATCAGTCTTTCTTTTAAATAATTCAGGAAATGAAAAGTATTATATATTATGTAGATTAGCCTATTATTTAAGCAGCAGGAGATTAACTAGAATATTCATCAACATAAAGAATGATAATAGCATGTAAGAAAACAAATGTAATTCTCCTAGTATAGTATAAACCATGGCCAGTAAATATTGACTATTAAATATTATTTTTCTATACTCTCTACCATTCAATGTCAGTGTATGTGGTAACAAACCTAAGGAATTGTTCCATTTTATTTAATTGTGAATTCTATGTTTTTATGTTTTTATTGTTTTGTTTTACTAGACAGGGTTTCTCTGTGTCACCCTGACTGTCCTGGAATTCACTCTGTAGACCAGGCTGGCCTCAAACTCAAGAGACCCACCTGCCTCTGCCTCCCAAGTGCTGGGATTAAAGGGGTGAACCACTACGACCCTGGACCGAGTTTGATGTTTTTTTAAAAATCCTTTAAAAGTACACTTCCAGGGGTGTGGGGAGAGGGAGGAAGAAGGGAAGAGTATGCCATTTGTGTTATGGTGGACAGGAAGCAGCGTTTACTTTCCTAGCATCGGTCATTCCTGTTTCCAGGAAATTAAGGGATCTGGGCTCCAGTATCACAATGCAATCCCCAGTAATGCAAGGGTTTCTGTCATCACCACGCCTTGCTCCTCCATACTGTGTTGACAGTCTTCAGCAGGCCTTGTCTTGGGCCTTAGCTACCGGCCTCAACATTCATATACAAAACCTACTTCTCTACAGGGAACTTTATCTAAATACTAACTAGTTTCTGTTATCACGCCCATGTAAATCTTCTCTGAATATCCTCTAAGTGCAGAAATTAGGTTTTAAGTCATCTGTCAGTATCCTCATTGTTGCACTTAGGCTTGCTCTCTTTCTCCTTGGCTTCCCATGACCGGCTTATGAGGCACACTCTCAGCCTCATTCATTTCTAGACTCTCTTCAGAAGTCATCACAGAACACAACTTATTCATAGAGCCTTTCCCATCCTAGGAGAGGCCAAAGGAGCTCTTTCTAGAGACATTGCCAACTTGGTTCCAGCTTTGCGAATTTACCCTTGTGTGTGGGGGGGAGGGAGGGGGGTTGTGTGTGTGTGGGGGGGTGGGTTGATGCTGCATTCAGTTATGTAGAAGTAACCATCTTATTAAATAAGAAACACAGAGCCAATGTAAAGATAAAAGCCCAAGAGGTCAGAGCTAAGAGCCTTACCCTTCCTGCTTCAGCTAAAAGAGACCTACTTCCTGTGTGTTTGTCTTTATATAGACTTTCTGTTTTGCCTTCTCATTGGTTGTAAACCCAACCACATGACCGCCTCATCACTGTCTGTCTGTACAGACCTCCAGTTCTTCTATGGTTGGTATTGAGATTAAAGGCATGTGTCTCCAATGCTGGCTGTATCCTTGACCACACAGAGATCTACCTAGCTCTGCCTACCAAGTGCTGGGATTAAAGGCGTGCACCACCAATGCCCAGCTCTGCTATGGCTTACTATTAGCTCTGACCCCCAGGCAACTTTATTAACATACAAATAAAATCACATTTCAGTACAAATAAAATATCACCATACAGTTACATGAATATGATTAAATAATTTCATTGCCTATGGTGTTATCAGAGTATCTCAAATGTAGAAGCAATCCATCCCTACACACATTTCTAAATCTCATGCAAGTGCATACAAGCAAAACTGAAGTATGTTTGGGGTTAGTATGTAGCCCAGTGCATAGATATGTAGCCATGATAGCAAATATTAGTGTCCTGTTGTTAAAAACTCTCTAGTGAATACTGCAATTCATAGTTGTACTGGTTTTCTCTAAAGAACTGGTTTAAAAACTGTGTGACCTGTATAGATCTGACACTGACACTTGACACTGGCAAATGGAGCACTAGAGCATGATTTTAGGGAAATATCTGTTTGGGGCTCTTCTTTCGTATTATTTTGGTTACTCATTCTGTAGTAGATAGATTATGTGTGTAAATGTTTGCTTTACTTTTTCTGTGGCCTTCCTAGTAACAAAGTCACACCCATTGGGTCACCCATTTTTAAGGTTAGCCAAAGGCTAACACAGTCTGGAATCCAACCAGTCTGAAGCCTGCTAGAAGACACCATTTAACTCAGAGAGAAGCATGATCCAATGACAACACTGTGTCACCGGTTTGTCTTTGCCCAGGAGCAAGTGTCTATATCCTGTTCACTCTTTAAGATGAGTGCTTGGAATCTTTGCTTCAAACTTGGGGTGGAAAAAAAATTTCAGATGAGGTGAGTGAGTTCAAGTACTCACATGAATAAACAACCCCGCATGGCTTTGGAATTGGGAAACAGGATGTCAAAGTGGAGAAATTTTAAATGACACAGTCTCTGGATAAACAAGAAGAAAGTTCCCTTTTCAGTTCATACCACTTCTGGGGTGGGAAATGACACCTTACTGTGGTCAGTATTTATTGTCTACACAAGCCAAAGACCTTCTTATCTGTGGTTCCACGGTGTGAAATCCTTTGAAAGTTGGATTACCCAAGAGCGTGCTGGAGTGCAGCAGATAGTAACGGTGGAGAAAGCTGTGCTCAGTGGTAACTCTACACAGGAGTATTTCAGGATTATATGTAAATTGTATTTGTCTAGAATAGGATGTTGGGTCTGGCTCACACTTCTGGGTTGGAAGACAACTTCAAATCATGTATACAGGAAATGGTTTATTTCTTTAAAAATTGGCATCTGGTGGCCCAGAAATTAAAGTCTGTATACCAAATAAAATTCAGAACTTTGTTTATGCAAAACTTTTTTCTCCCATTGAGTTGAGTGTAATTCTGTTGCTTTTGCTGTTATTTTTAATGGATGTATGTGTGCCTGTTCCTGAATGAGTACAGGTGCATAAGTGTGTGCATACATGTACGTGTAGAGGGCAAAGGAGAACCTCAAATGTTAACCTTAGAAATGACACCACTCGCCTCCTTTGAGACAGGGTATCTTGTTGGCCTGGAGCTCACCAATTAGTCTAGACTGACTGCCAGTAGACCCGGGGGATCTCCCTGCCTCCATGTCTGCACCACTGGGATTACAAGCGTGCACTGCCATGCCTGGAATTTCTGCATGGGTTCTGGGGGTCAAAAAAAGGTCCTTATGCTTGAGGTAAGCGTGTTGCTGTCTGAGCTAGCTCCTGCACCCCTGAGTCAAATGCAGTTCTTAAAACTATAATTCCCTTACCTTGGATATTGTACAGTGTCCTGGCAGGAATCACTTCTAACCTGATTCTACCCCCATGATTCTTTTGTGCTTTAAATTTCATGCAGCTTATTCCATAACTGTCCTGGTCTAGTGACCTTTTCCCTTAATTTGACACGAAGAAAATATTGAAGACTATCTCTGACCTGTGAAAGTTAAAAACTATATGAAATAGTAAGAAGTGGGAGGTATAAAGCTTTATAATAGTGAAGAGAGATGCCTTTCTGGAAAAAGGTATTCATTGTGATGTTCATTAAAATCCACGGCATGTACTACAACAGTTATGGGTTCACATTACACTAAAAAAAGAAAAAAGGAGGAAAAGGAAAACAGTATCTCAGGCTTTAGAGCTACAGGAGTCTTTCAGTACAGACCAGATAAATGTCTTCATTCTACAAGGATGAGCATTCGGAATCAGAAATGGCAAATGAGCAGTCTCCAGGCGGCATAGCCAGTGGCAGGGGCTTCTCTCCTGCTGTCGGTTTAGTCCCCTTTCTAACGATCTACCACAGGGGCATTCCCACAATGGTGCAAGGTGGAAAAGGAATTGTGCTGAAGTCACACATAAAATAGTCATTTGTACATGAAGAAGGAAAAAATCAAAAACAGTAAAAACAATCAGCCAGCAAATGCATAAGTAATAAACAAACAAACAAATAAATAAATAAATAAATAAATGTGGGGGTCCATTTAATAATCAAACTGGGTTCTAGTTGTCCTGATCATATAGGATCTTTAAAAAGAGTATTATAAAGGGGTCGGGATGAAGTGCTTGCTGCACGGATATGAGAATCTGATTTGGATCTTGAGTCCACACATAAAAGCCAGGCTCTGTGGCGAATGCCTATAATCCCGGTGCTAGGGTGGTAGAGACAGGAGGTTATCTGGAGCTGGCTGACAACCAAACTAATTGAATTAGGCGAATTCCAATTTCAGTGAGAGAATCTGTCTCAAATAAATAAATAAAAGTGAAGATTAATTGAGGAAGACACTCAATATTAACCTCTGCCCTCCACATGCTACATGTACACATACCCATAACCACACAAATACACACACACACACACACACACACACACACACACACACACACACACTGTTTTAAACTAAGCAAAGCAGCCTGTTGTTCCAATTAATCATAATTATATATAATCCATTAAAATCTCTAAAGTGTTAGAGGTGAGAAATGACTAACTCAGTTTTTTTTTATTGTATTCTTTTTCTTATATACGATTCTTTCCAACATGATTAACTTGTTGGTCCTAAACCTGCTTTACTTTTAGCCCATTTGCAATGTAGGGCTTCCTTCCTCTTTCTGAAACGATAAATCCAGTGTTATCAGCCTCGGGAATCAGACAGGATACTTGGGAAACTGATGTGCCCCACAGAAAGCATTTTGCATGGCATCTGATAAGGGGAAAAAAAAAAAAACCACTTGCGATCTTCAGATGTGAAATCGCCTGGGAATCTCCTAACATCACTTAACAAGTGACGAGTAAGCAGGGCAAGGCACAGGATTGCATTCCCCTTTAACTAGCCAGGGCCATTTGGTAGCTGGAATATCACCTGGGAGAGAGAGATAACTAAGGTGCATGAAATGTAAAGTACACTCCAGTTTGCTTGCCGGGACAAATCCCCAAGAGAAGAAAATGTATAGTGCGGCAGCAACTTGGATGCCATGGAAGGAGTTTATTAGCCAGCTGGGCAGAGGGAGTGACATTTGGTTGAGGCAGGGTGTGGGCACAGTTCTCCAGGCAATCTGGCTTTCGTCTTCCCTAGAATTTGGCAAACTCATACATCCTTCTTCTCTACTCCCCCTCATATCTGAAGTCGTCATCTCGGGGCCAGATGATTTAGTATATTATATTTCACATAATGTGACTTAAGTCATTTTCCGAGCAAGACAGACCTCCTTGAAAAGATGCCCAGGTCAAGAAACAGTTGGACTGGTCAGCTCCAACTAGGAGCTGGTCTGATGGACCTCAACCGTTTCTGGCTTCCTTGTGTCCCTAAAAACCTGCCTTTGTACTTAGAGGTGAACCAGAATCAAGTTGCAACCTCTTTAGATAGGGCAGAGAACATGAGCTGGAAGCTCCATTTCCCTGGCGGAGCCAAGGAGCTCTCAAGGCTACACAGAAGAAAAGCCTCCAGCCGCTCTCTTTGTTTACTGCTTCTATTTAGGGGACAGTCAGGGTTTCCTCATCCTGATAAAGGGTGGCGAACACAGTACTTGCTCCCAGGCGACTCTTGTGTTTTTAGCTGCCTTTGTTTGCCCGTATCTTGACCTGCTTTGGTCAGGCTAAAGTTCAGGAGGCAGCTGTAAGGAGTTCACCAGTGGAGTACAGAAAGGATGAGAGCTGTGTGCCTCCTCCTGCACACAGATAAATCCAGGCTATTATGTAGCACAACCTTCCCGCTGGCTCGCACACACGGTGTCAAGGTCAGGACCTTAAGTAGGGCGTGCTAGGACGGGGAGGTTAGCTGTGAGGAGGCTAGGGAGGCTAGCATGTGAAGGTGGTGATGGAATGGTTACATTTATTTCATTTCCTATGCTCTTTGTGTTCATGAGATCGCTATCATGAAAACGGATTTGCGCTGCGCCATGTCCTGTTCTGGTTACACTTTTTTATCAGGACCAGAAGGTACCACCAGGTTTAAACACCTCGTGTTGAACTGTCTGCAGGAACTGTTTGTAGTATGACTCTTCTTCATACATGGTGGTGTGCTCTCTCGGGGCTTGGGACTATTAGGATGGAGGCCGGCAATGCCTTCCTTCTGTGTCCCATCCTACCCACCGAAACTTGCAGAAGGTGCTGTGACTTGCTTCTGCACCATCCACCTAGACTTCCTGTGCTCACTGTTTTGAACAGCTCAAATGACATACCTGGGTGACAGTCAGACCGTATCAGAGAAGGGGCACAGCAGAGCAGTTTCCAATTATCATCAAAGAAGTTCTCCCCCATTACTATACTGAGACTGGAGGCCCTTGATACGGGGAGATCAAAAATAGAACACAGTATAATAAGACCCTGTACTTTCTGCACCACCTAGAATCAGACTAGCTAATGGTCCAAGCCTTTCAAGTGCTTCCTTTTTAAAGGTGGGTTCAGTTTTTGTGAAAGCTGCTGAGTTGACGGACTCAGGAGCCTGTGGAGGGGAAAACTGTTAAGCTCTCTCTCTCCTTGCTTCTCCCAAGTATACCTTCAGCCTGCCCTGGAGGGATGTCTCAAGATGAGACGCGTTAGTTCTTCCTCCAAGTACTTTTAGTCTTTGAGTCCAGGAATAGGTGCGTTATCCAAGCTTATTATGAGGCCTGTTTCAAGACGGGGCTACGTTTCCTCACGTACCAAGGCTGAAATTGACAGGACATTGCAACCTGCAAAATCACTGGGCAAGAGTCAGTTTGGAAACGACGTGTATCTCCTAGCCAGCACCACAGTTCTTCAAGAGAGTTTTGCAGTGCACAGTATGTGGGTAAAGTTTTAAGAGCTCAGCTTTCAGTGGAATGACTATAAAGTAAAACATGCGTTTCCTCATGAACATTTGCTTATGAAGTTGCAGTCATTGCTACTGCTAAGGCACCCCTCTTTCACAAGAGCAGCAGAGCTCAGAGCAATGGGGATGAGTAGGAGGAACTCCTGATGTCAGTCAGAGGTCGAGACTAGTGAGGCAGCCAAAGTCTTTCGTTACAGGACTTGCTGATACTGAGCAACTGTGTTCTGGAGATCTATGGAAGCATGTTCAGGGGTTCTGACATTCTGTGTGATTTGGTTGTGAGCTTCTAACTTAGTCTTTTTCCGAGAAGTTGATGAGCCTAGCTTTTATCTAGGTTTCAAGATCTTCTCATATTTTAAGCATCTCTATGTTAGGTAGAGTTGGAGAATGCTAGACACTGAGCTAAACAGCCATTATCTCTATCAGACAGCTATGACAACTTTCAAACTATCACCCAAGAGTTCAGACTTTAAGAGAACTTGCGCCGGGCGGTGGTGGCACACGCCTTTAATCTCAGCACTCGGGAGGCAGAGCCAGGTGCATCTCTGTGAGTTCGAGGCCAGCCTGATCTACAGAGTGAGATCCAGGGCAGGCACCAAAACTACATAGAGAAACCCTGTCTCATAAACACTGAGAGAGAGAGAGAGAGAGAGAGAACTTGCTGTTTTTGCATGTGACTCCTAGTCAGTTCCCCAAACTCACATGGTTCCTCATAACCATACACAACTCCAGTTCCAGGGAACCTGATACCTGATACACATGTATGCGTGTATATATACATATATATATATACATATATATGTATATATACACAAATATATATATACAAATATACATACACAGAAAATAAAAATTAAAAATAATTTAAGATATCCCCAAGATAGGGCTTTTCCTCATACAATGAAGGAAAGAAAAGCACCATTGAACCTTCACCTGAGATTCCCGCTGCTCCTCCCAAACCTCTCAGCCATTCGCACATAATTCTGCACAGAGGAAAATGTTTGTAGGTTCATAGCATTTATGTTGATTTTCAACTTTTAAAAGCCTGGCTCCTTTCTTCTTTGGATTGTCTTTGTATCTGTGAAAGGTACTGCACTTCTTTTTACCTTGAGATGATGTGTATACAGTACACTTCACATCCTAAGGTAGGCTACCAGAGTACAGAAATCAATAACGGCTGCCTCTCTGCAAGCAGTACCATTCAGCACAAGGAAACGTAGGTCCCTTCGCAAAACACTGTCTCTTTAAGAAAGGGAAACTAAAAAAGACTATAACCCAATGTTTAAAGGATGACAAATTATAAATTATGGTACTTTTGGTATGCCAATTCAAACACAACTACATTGCCTGCTCTTACTGAAAAAACAAGAACAAAAACAAAAAGCAAACAACAAAACAAACAAACAACACCCCCCCCCCCCGAAAAGCAGCTAAAAAGTAGTGTTCCTCCTAGTCTAGTGAGCGTTGTTCTGGGGAGTTCATAAGGTCAGGCACTTGACTCTGGTTTCGACTAGAAGCCAGTCAAGCAGGGTTTCTTTGCCCTCTGGACAAATGGTTGGCCTGCTTCGGGAATTTTGAATAATTATTGCTGCTTTGTGCAGCCAGGAAAAATTTACCGTTCACAAAGAAAAGAGCTGGTGGCATGAGCTTAATCCCATTGCCTGAGAGTACCAAGTCAGTCCTGCTTTGCCGTAATTATTTCTAAATTTATGAGTAATGAGAAGCATTTTCTCTTCTTCTTTGGGTCTTCATGACAATGAAGTGCCTGAGGTATTACTTAGAGCATGATTCAGTGCCGGGTCTCTCATACTTCCTGGAAGGAAATCCCTTCATAAACACAATGCCGTAGGAGGAGCTGAGAGAAGGCTCAGTGTCTAAGAGAGCTTGATGCTTTTTCAGAGAACCCGAGTTTGGTTGCCAGCATCCACAATGAACAGCTCAGAACTGCTTGCATCTCCAGCTCCAGGGGATTTGACGCCCTCTTCTGGTCTCTGCTGGCACCCTCTGACATGTGCACATACCTGCTCAGAGACACATAAATAAAAACAAAGTAAAGCTAAGAGGAGCTGGTAGCTCTTGTGCATCTGATACCCTTTGTCTCTAACTGACTTTGAGGCAGCAATTTTATGCTTGGACCCCTGACATCCATCGGAATATGTTTCAAAGACTTTTCCCACCGAAATCACACTTTGATCTCTACCCACTTAACCTTCTGGCAGTGAAACTCTTGGTGTCAAAGTCGGTTGTCTGTACTGAGATCGTCACTGTGTTGTTATGAAACAAATAGTTGAGGAAACTGAACTCTTCCGGGATCTGGTTCTTGAACAAAACAAGCATCTCTGATGCATTGAAGAGGATACAAGATTAGCAATGAGTGGCCCAAATTGCAAGCACTATATTTTCATCAGGAAAGCAAAGGTCCCTTCACTTTTAACTCCCTCTTACTATCCCCTGGTGATTTCTATTGTTTTGGAATCATTTTCTACCATACATAACAAGTGCCATTAACCATGTGGGATTACCTATCCAAATTCCCAGGGAACAAAGTAGCTGTGAATATTTTCGAATACTTCAATGTTATTGCTCTAATGATGCCTCAGATTACTAGAGTAATTTTTACCATGAATCCCCCAAGCAATTGACACCTCAGGAATTATTCCACATACACACACACAATGGGAAAATTGTTAGTTCTGAGAGAGAATATATTACTGTTTCACAAGCAGTGTAGGTGTACACACACTTGCTGTGGCAGAGATATAACACACAACTTTGACTCTGTACCTTGGGTGAGTTGTAAGGGTGAGTTTTGTTTATTTGTTTTAATTTGTTTTTAATCTGTTGTTTTTCAGTTGTTTTGCAAGAGTCAATTCAAAGCATTTAGTTGGTCTTTTATTTGGGCCTAATACATGCATCCCTATACTTTAATTCAACCTCTGCAATTGACCTCGTATCCTGCTAAGCAGACAACAAAGCTTCAGTTTTATTAACCTAGTGACTTACGATGTATTTGCCCATAGTTTGACTCATGTTTGTTGATTGCCACAGTGTTATTTCAATCCTGAAAGTGTTTCTAGATTTAACACAAAAATGAAAATAATTAATTAAGTGGTCTTGTGCAATTTGCTTTGTTGCCTTGTTCCTTAAGCTTCTCAGTTGTATTTTTATTTATATCAATATCAGGGACACAATCTGAGAAACAGCTTTAGTGACATTTACCTGTTTACCAAGGATTTTGCTACTCATTAGAAAAAGTAAATATCTACAAGGGTCATTTCATGTCAGCATTTAATCACACGATTCCATGAGCTTTTAAGAGGTGACGAAGTTAAGTTGGTGATCAGGTCCAACCTTGGAATTTTGCTTCTTCGAGTATAGGTTGAGTTATGAGAATGCAGGCGGTCACAGATCTGAAATCTTGATGGAGGAAACTTGTCTGTGTTCAGATCTGAGAGGACAGTTTTCCTTTCACGCTTTATTTATGCAGAGCGGCACTAATATGAGACCAGCCCTCTTAGACGTTGACATCTTCGGTGTTGCTAACCGGAGGCCTGGTGCTGAGCAGTGGGTCTCTAGGACTTTCTATTTGAAAGAGTAGACCTTCTTCCTGTGTCCTGCTCTCTGCAGCACCTTGGTCCTGACTACTCTACTCTCTGTGCTTTTCTTTTTAGAGACTTCTTCTGAATAGAGCCAATGTTTGTCTTTTTGTGATTGCAATAACTCACTTAACATGGTATCTTCCGAGTTCATCCATATTGTTGCCTATGGCAGAACTGCCTAATTTTATAGGTTAAATAATATTTCTTATATAACAAGGCCAGTTTCTTTATCTCATTTGTTTTTGATGGCCACATAGCTTGTTTCCACTTTCTTCATTTTGGCCACTGTAAATAATGCTTCAGTGAGCAATGAAAGATATCTCTCATAATACTGATACCAGTTGAATAACTATCCAGAGAAGGATTGTTGGATTGTGTGCTTTATCTATTCTTTTAATCCCCATTTTGTTTTCTGTAAAATCTTTAACATTTTATGTTCCCGTCAGCAATGTCCAAGGGTCCCAAATCTTTGTCAATGGATGGCTGCGTTATTATTTACAAGGTAATAGCATTGTGACTTTAATTTGCATTTCCTCAACCACTGGTCCCGTGGACATGTTTCCACACACACCTGTCCTCCATTTGTGCATCATCTTTAGAGAATGTCTCTTCATTCCACTGAGCATTGAAAAACCAGATTTACTGTTTAATGGTCCCCTTTACCTGTTGAATTGAACGACTTGAGAGTCTAGTTCTGATATTCAGTGGGACACTTTTTTCCCAAAATATTCGCTTTTCTTCTTTTTATTGTTGTCATTGAAAAAATACTGGGGTGTTTTCTTCCTTTGGTCAAAGAAAAAGATAGAAAAAAAAAAGGAGTGCAATAACCTCAGATCAATAGAATAAAGTTCAATTTCTGTGAGGATTTTTGTCCATAATTCTGTCACCTCTATTCTACCTTGACTTTCAGCAGCACACGGGCATTGTAGAGAACCTCTAGGGCAGTGGTTCTCAACCTATGGGTCATGACCCCTTAGGAAGGTCAAATGACACTTTCATAAGATCATCAGAAAACACAGACATTTGCATTACAGTTCATAACAGTAGCAAAATTATAGTTACAAAGTACCAATGAAAATAATGTTATGGTTAGAGGTCACCATAACATGAGGAATTCTATTAAAGGTGGCAGCCTTAGGAAGATTGAGAACCACCGCTCTAGGGAGATGTTAGAGATGGTATCTTTCCTGCAACCGCCAGAACCACATGCCTCCAGGTCTTCTTTGGTTTTGTTTTGTTTTCGTTTGTTTGTTTGTCTGTTTCCCAACAGTCTAATGTTGCCCAGATATACATGCATATGGGGACATTGGAGCAAAGGAAACCTACCACATCCCTAAAGAAAACTGACTATCCTCCTAGCAGCCATCAACTGTCAATCAATAGGCTCTTTGGCTGGGGGAGGAGGGACTTATGTGCCCCTCCCCTGTCTGGGCTGGAATACTGACTGGCTAGATCGTGTATGCTCTTTTGCAGGGAACACCACAGCTGCTGGGGGTTCATGAGGGCAACAGTCTTATCAGATTCTAAAAACACTTTTTTTTCCCATCCCAGTCCTCTCCACCCTCTGGCTTTTTATAATCTGTTATATTCCCCGAGTCTTGGAAGAAAGGGGTATGATATCGATATCTCACGTGTGGGTGAGCACCCTACAGGCGTTTGTTCTCTGCGCTGTGGTCAGGTTTTAGTCTCTGTGTTAACCACTATCCACTGTAATGGGACGCTTCTTTGATGTGGGGTTCGAACTGTCCTAATCTATGGGCATAGAAATATGTGTTTAGAAGACAGCTTGATACTGTGTACATTTAGAAAAAGAATGAGACTAGATTCACCCCTCAGGACTACGAGCTCTCCATCTATGGGTCCTTGACCAGACTTGCAGTATTAGGCATCAGTTTTCTCCTACATAATGGGCCTTAAGTCCCATCAGAAAGTTCTTAGTTACCCCCACAAGATTCATGCTACTATTGTTGTATACATAGGAATATCTTACCAGGCCAGTTTCATTTCACAGCTGGTTACAGCTGATAATGACTTTTATTTCCCAACAGCACTCATAACACCTATAGGCACTATGCAAGCAAGCCAGCAGGAGACCTTCTGAGGTCTATACCCCCTTGATTTCTCCGTATCCTTTGACCAAACTACTGTAATGCCTTCATCCATAAGGTCTTACCGCCAAGCTCTGGTAATCAACCAACAGCAAGTCAAGAGTCTGTATTGTTTAGGGGAGGGTTTCTATGACCTTACCCGTGACCAACAACTTGAGGGACAGTATCCCACCCACACTTGGCATCGGACTTTTTTTTTTTTTTATTTGGCAGCCTATCATTTCTGAAAAGAGTGCTATCCTCCATGTTGGGTTGCTCCATTTAAAAGTGTGTGTGTGTGTGTGTGTGTGTGTGTGTGTGTGTGTGTGTGTGAATGAGTGGATGGAGTTCAGGGCTGTTTTAATAGTCTTTGTTAGTAATTCACGTCACGTCGCCATCCAGTCATTTGTTTTACTTCTCGGGATGTCCTAGTCTTCTCGTCTTGGCTAGTTCCTTTTTCACAAGTGGAACCTCTGAAGACTGGAGTACTCCAGATCTTAGCTGGGCACACACTCCCCTCAGCTCTCAGCTCCTCTTACCAGCCCTATAAATGTATGCACTACATAGACGCCAAAAATGCTTAAGTCCCCTCAGACCCTAATACAATATGACATCAGTCTGCTGTCAGTACTCCATACAATAAACAAGTCAAGTTTAATATACTAACAATAACTATTGATAACTTACCAAGTCCACCTCCCTCCAATTTTCCTTTTCAGTCAAGCTAAAAAAAAATGTGTCTTTAATTCTTTTTCCCTTTTTCTCTCCCCTGACATATTTCATCACTTAGTGTCTCTATCTCTCCTAACACCACTTTAGTTTAAACCATCCCACTGCCTCAGGTTCGATGGCAGAGCTATGACTCCTGAACCCATAGCATGCCCAGTGGTTTCCCCCTGAAGTGGAATAACCACCATGTTGTCCAGTTTATCTCCTTAATAGGTAGCAAGATTGTATTTATTCTCTTCCTGGAAGTCCTTTAGCTTCTGATAGGCTTTTTTAAAAAAAAAAAAATCTAAACTCTCTTCATTGGAGTTCATGATCTGCTCCCTGCCTGCTTTATCCACACTCTTCCTAGCAATATTTGGTATGTAGTACACACTCACCGAAGGCAGTTAAAAGATGAGACTATGCTTTCCTCCAAGCAAGTGACTTAACTAAGTACTTCAGCATTTGGTGAGCAGCGGGACAACTATTTTTAAAGATGTAAAAATACTGAGGCATAGAGCAGCGATATAAGTCGCCAAAATTTACTCCGCTGGTGTCCTCGAAGATTTGAGACTTCGGTCATCAGCTTTAAGCTCTCTCCACTTCAGAGCTAGCCACTTGTTTTTAATGGCTTAACAGCAGGGAAGGGTTAGTTTCATTTACTGCAGAAAAGCTGAGATCTTTACTGCTCCAGCCATCCCAGGAAAAACCCACAGGGGATTTTTCTGCTGGCCCACATGGTATTTTATTAGAAATTAAGTCACAACAGTATAGGATGTACTCCATCCCCCAAGAGACCTGGGTCTCTCTAGAGTAGCTGCCACTGTTGTAAAAAAAAAAAAAAAACCTTTCAGTAGATTTATACACATGCTCATGATGCTTCCCTTTCACAGGCACTAAAATTTCACGTGAATATTGAAAGGAAGGACCCGGAAGAGCCCTGATACAGAGCCTGAGCGTGCCTCGCCTCTGCCTCCTTGTGTGGGACTCTGGCATGCTCAATCCCAGATTTCTACACGCAGTTCACAGCAACTGCAGGAGCAGAGCAGGCTGTACTTTAAGCTCCCAGAGGGATGGAAAGCCTCGTCACTCGGCAACTGATTTGGCAGCCTATAGGGTGACACTGATTGGCTCTAAACAAGTGAGAAACAGCATTTAGATCTCCGGAGGAAAATATGATAAGAAAAAAGGAGGAAGTGTTCTGCTGACTTTAGGAGGGAAAAGCTCATTGAATCTGAGTTTAAAACACTCACAAATCCCTAAAACAAAAGCAAATCCGTTTGTGGTGGGAAACCCAGATCCTAACAAAGCAAGAGCATCGTTGGTAAAACACCAATTATTTTCTTCATTTATTCAGTGTTTACTGATCTCTTATTCATTCCAGCCACCATTCTATACCTTAGGCATAGTGAATAAAAACGTCTTTTCCTCTTTGAGATAAGAGATTAAGTAGCAAGTGGGGATGAGGGCAAGGAAGAGGAAGGAAGTGAACAGAAAACAGTGTACCATGAGAAGAAAGGCAGATCCTTTTCCCACATGGTAGCCAAAGAAAGAAGACCTATTCCAAAAGAGAACCAAGGGAAGGAAAGGGAGAAGTGTGTGATACTTGTATAAGGAGAATAGCAAGAGTCAATAAAGAAATCCTGGTGTCTGTAGCAGAATAATGATGTGGGACAGAGAGCAGAGAGCATTGTGAGCCTACAGCAGTTCCCACATCGGAGGTCACAACAGCACTTCTGCTTTTACTAAGGAAAGCCATTGGAAGGTCTTGACCAAGACATGCAGATGCTCACCATTTAAAAGAACCGCTCCTGCTCCGAGAAGATAGGAAGTAAAACTGAAGCTGAGAAATCAGTGGGAAGATACTGCAATTGTTCACCAAAGTTCCTGGATTGACCTGAACAAAGTAAATGTGCTCTTACTAAGAAATTGTCAGATTTGGATGTATTTTGAAGAAAAGACTGGAAGGTAATTTGAAAGGATTGATAGATTACTTAGATATGGGATGCAAAAGACTAAGGTATTCATTTAAAGCTGAGTTCCGGCCATTGGTAGAGTTTGGGGAAGTTGGGGGGAAGAAGAAATTTAGAAAGGCTAAACAATGAAGTTCTTTTGGAGACCCGTTAATGTTGAGATGCTGTTAGTCAATTAGGCAGAATAAACCATTGGATATAGGACCTTCTCCAAGAGAGTCAAGCTATTTGCAAACAGTGTTTTTCTAACAGGCCATAATGGATATACACTGGGGTCTAAGCAGCTCCTTTTTTGGGGGGTGTGGGGGGAAATTTAAACTAAAGATGTAATTCTAGGCTTGTCTCCAATGGGAGAAAAAGTTAGAAGCAGGTGCCTAGAGAGAGCACCGGGATGTGAGAGGCACAGTGGTGCCAGCCAACAGTTAAGAACGTTTTGCCAGTGCCAGGCATGATTTTAAGTGATTTAGTTATGTTAAGTTCAACCCTCAGCAACATTGAGGGAGACAGCAGTATCCATCCCTCGCAGAAAACGAGGCACAGTAATGCTGAAGAAATTGCTTTGTAATCTAAATCAAAAGGCTAGATCGGTAGAAGAGGTTACGGTTCACACACAGGCAGGCCAGTACTACAGTACAAAGAGGGCTCAGCTCTACGCCACGGTTCTGGATTTTTCTGTTGCAGTGCCAGGTTCTCCTCAGGAATGGTCAAAAAAAAAATTCAAATGCAAAGCACTTTGCACCACTAAATTCTAGGCTCATATGATCATTAACAGTGGGAAAGAGAAGTTTCATAAACAAATCATTAAAAATAAAACCCCAAATCAAATAAACCTTTGCTCAAAAGAAAGGCAACCAACCCCCATCAAGCAAAGATATACTTTATCTCTTTCTATTTGCTGATTCTGTCTGTTGATTATAAGATGCTTTTCAATTTATGAGATGTAAAAAAAAAAAAGGAAAAATGTATCTCAGAAATCATGAAATACCATATTTTAACTTCTTCCCTAGATCTGGATTGTTCTGTTGACGGGCTGTAAGCGTTATTTCTCTAGGAACACATTGTTCATAATACACTCTCCATTGTATTAGACCACAATAGTTCCTCTGGAATAAGAATGACTTGGGGTGGGGGTAGTATTCACTGTGAGCACCAGAAATTCTTCATTTTTAACCCATGTATTTCCTTACTATACATCACAGTTTATTAAGACACTTGATAATGGCTGATGAGAGGCATGAGACACACAGCTGATACGCCTTCATCTTCATCATTTCACAAATTGATGCCTTACAGCCTATTGTTTACCTGGTGGCAGAAATCTCTGGATGTACAGCTAACCCAAGTGGTGTCAGTCCTATGCCGGTTGGCTAAGGCAGCTAGAAGCTGCTTGGACCCCAGTGTATGTCCATTATGGCCTGTTAGAGAAACACTATTTGCAAATAGCTTGACTCTCTTGGAGAAGATCCTGTATAGACACTTGGGTGACCTGGCCTTCCAAGAGACTGAACGAGGCAAGATATTCCATGTTGGATACCATAGCTCAAGTGGCCATGATGAAGTTAACACACGAAGGGAGGTAAGTATAAGATGTATGTGCCATTGGCTATCCACTGTGACCATCTAGATGATCAAAGGCCAGCTTGGGAGTGAGAAGGGCCTGAACAAAGACATAAACTCAGATATAAACCAGGAAATATATCATTTCCCAGCACAACTGTGAATACAAAATATGAGGTGGACTTCTGAACACCTGGATCTGCAATCCTTCTCCATATCATTTAGGAAAATTATGCACAGCTGTGATTACAAAGTATGTGTGGACTTCTGAACACCTGGATCTGGAATCCTTCTTCAGATCATTTGGGAAAATTACTCACAATTTTCTGGACACATGATCCAAGGTGAGCAGTGTGCAGCTCACTGACTTCCTATCCAATGGGTCTCACTCAAAGATGCAATCTGGAAGGTAGCAGGTGTTCCTACAGAGAACGGTAGCTCAAGTTCTATTATGGAAAAGCTGTAGGACTGTGGCAGACTACATCCCCTCCACAGCCATGACAAAAACTCAAAACATGAACACTGAAATCTAGGCTACCACTTCAGCTCGCATCTGACCACAGGATAAAGGAATGTTTAAGTGAGATAGACAGGTAGATATTGCCAAGATAGCTGATGAATTCAAGCATCAATTGGGGTGTCCCTCTAGTTGCCAATATGAGCAACTGATTGAAATTAACCTTACAAAGCTAAAGCTTTGCATTCCTGTCACCTGTGTCATCCCCTAAGCATTGTGGAGAAGTAAGGTATCATCCAAGTAAGACTAATTGGTGGTACCAACAATTTGAGTACTAAGGACATTCACTGTTCAGCAGCTCAAAGGCAAATGCAAGCCCAGTTCACTAGCAAAACAGAGTCTCAACAGATGGGTTATGGTGAGCAGGGTAGACATGTACAGATCCTGAGGTGTGTGGATGACATGATCTTGGCCAAAGTCCATGATCCTAGAACTGGCCAACGGAACAAGGACATCAGGAAGAGGAAAAAACAAGTTGCCTCTTGAAACAGGAGCACTGCAGAACACGGTGATGTGAATATCTAGATCCATGTTTCCAGCCTATCTCCAGAATTTGTCAAAGCCCTCAGATGCAAGCAGAAATCTACTTCCTGGCAGTCAAGGGTAGCAAGAAGTTTAAGCTTAAGGTTCAAATAAATGTCCTCATGTGGAGTCTGACCCCGATTAAACTATCTCCAAGTATATCCCTCAGGACTGCAGGTAAGGAGCCTTTCACCAAGTAGGATGGCAAATACCTAGAGGATCTGCAGTTCCTCGTAATCAAACAGAAATTACTACAGACCCCACCTCAGCTGCTAGCTCTAGGCTCAAGACACTGGGTACCTAGGCAACTCCAACAACCTGCTCATGGGCGGCATCTACATCAGAAATGGCAACGTATACAGCGCCATCCACAGGAATTGGGACTCACCCCTGAGATTGCCCATTGCTACAAGAAGCTTAGCATCAGGTGGGTGGTGACCGAAGATGGTCACTATTGGCAACGGCGAGATGATTCCCGCAGCGCAGCACTGCAGCTTTGCAGCCCCAGGGGCCAGGCTGTTATCATCTTCACTGAACCACATGGTCCGCATGAGACCAGACCTGCTGTCTCTCTCCCTTACTGACCCCACTGACTTTCCCACCTTGTGGAAAAGCTAACCCTCTCAGTTCTGAAGGACTTGACTTCCCAGTAAGTCCCAGCAATGTATCACCAAGCACTCCAACAGATCCTGGGAGACAATCCTCCTGAGCCATAGCTTCAACAAAGCCTGGATTGAGTGGTTACACACAGGCAACTGCCTAAGTGGGAATGGGAGCGTGGGAGGGAGGAAGGAAGGGCTGCAGCAGATAAGGACTGCGCTGTGACTCATCCCCAGCCCAGACCCTCATTCTGACGTCACAGGTTTAGTTCCGCATGCTAGGTAAGATGGATCTGGTCCATCCAGCCATGGCCTCTGGCTGCAAGACGGTGCGACCAGACCCATGGTGGAATAGCTTAAACATTTGCTATCTCTGCCTTCCCATTTTTCAGATTGGTTCACATCTTCAACAGCTCTATGGATTCAACGCCCCAGCGTAACTGTATTTATGTTTTAAGACCACACTCTTCTCCACAGAAGTGTTTTGTTTTGTGTTTGATCTAGCCTCAGCATTTCACTGGCAGCTGAGGTATTTTAAAAAATATATGCTCTTGCAAGAAGAGTCAACATTCCAAATTCAGAGAGAAGAGACAGGGAAGAAGAGATGTAATTTTTAGATTTTTTTTAAGCATGGGATATGGCACTAAATACGTTTTTAATATCTTATTTAATATTTCATACATGCTTAGGATATGCTTAGACAAAACCTCTTCTCTTTTCAATTACCCACTTATCTCACCACCACTATTCCTTCCAATTTTATTCCCCACTCCCTCTTAGAAAACCATTCAATGACCATTGAGTCCATTTGGTTCTGGCTGTATGTCCACGGGTGTAGAACCATCTACTGTAGCTTGGGTAGCCTTTCACGGCCTGTACTCCTGAAGAAACCTGACTCTCTTTCCCTCCAATAGTCATCAGTTTCCAAAAACTCCTCAGATAGGGGTAAGAGTTCATGAGTCCCTCCTACATCTGGACTGGGGCTTTAGCCTGCTTGACCTCGTGCAAGTCTTGGGTGTGCAATCCCAGCTACTGTGAGTTCACATATATATGCTGTCATGTCCAAACAATACTCTGTCCGACTCTCACAATCTTCCTGCCCCCATTTCTAAGATCGTCAAGATGATCCCTGGGCCTGGGGAGGATGGGCTATGATATCGATGTCCCATTTAGAGCTTAGCACTGTGCAGTCTCTCCTTCTGTTCTTGTTGACTGATTGGGTGTCCCTTTATTAATTGCTTTCAGCTACAAAAAGAAGCTACAATATCAAAGGAGGGTTGAGAGATGCAGCAACCCGTGGGTGTAAAGATAAGACCTAGGGGGTGGATTATTACTCTATCTGTTCAGCAAAACAGTATTATTTTCTCTCCTAGGGTCCATGATACCAGCTATGGGTTCTATCTTCTGGAGTGGGCTACAAGTCCAATCAAAAAGTGGTTGGTTTCACTGTTGTTTCTGTTGTTTCTGTTTTTTTTTTTTTTTTTTTTTTTTTTTTTTTTTTTTTTTTTTTTTTTTTTTTTTTTTTTTTTTTTTTTAGACAGGGTTTCTCTGTGTCCCCCTTGTTGTCTTGGATCTCACTCTGTAGACCAGGCTGGCCTCTAACTCACAGAGATCTGCCTCTCCCTCCTGAGTGCTGGGATTAAAGGCGTGCGCCACCACCTCTCGGTTTCACTCAGTATTTTTATTATAATAGAGGTTCGTTAAGTCTTTACTAAATAAGAACATTTAAAGTAATCATTGCTAGCTTTAAAATATTAGTGTGTACAATGCTGAATGTGTACGTAAAGCTTATCTTTTATCACCTTGAATTTTTCTGATGTACTCAATTGGCAATATTTATGGAGATTGTGAAAACAAACAGTTTTGTCCTAGCTTGGTTGATGGGCACATTTTAATTTTCTGCATCTCTGGTACTTCTAGATGTTTCGGTGGAGCATGCTACTATGCCACTACTCAGTGGTAATAATGATGAGCCACAAAGAGGTGACTATTCAATCACAACAGTGGATACGCCTTAAATATTATTGAAGCATCTTAGGGATTTCATTGCTGTGAGGAGACACCATGACCATGCCAAATCTTATAAATGAAAACATTTCATTGGAGTGGCTCACTCACAGTTTCAGAGGTTCAGTCCATGAACATCATGGCGGGGAGCATGGCGGTGTACAGGCAGAAATGGTGCTGGCTACATCTTGGCTTGCAGGGAACAGGAAGTGGACTGAGACACTGGCTGGTATCCCGAGCATAGGAAACCTCAAAACCCACCCCCCTACACACAGTGACACTCTTTTTCCAACAAGGCCATACCCACTGCAACACAGCCACACTTCCTAATAGTGTCCCTCCCTATGAGATTATGGGGGCCAATTACATTCAAACTACCACACTATGACACCAAAGGTCAGGTTTGGCGTGATTGAAGGTATAGAATGGACAGATTCATAGAGACAGATGGAAGACTGGTGGGAAGTAGAGTTTAGAGGGAAGGAAGAATGGAAACTTATTTACTGGCTAGAGGATTTGTTGAAGGTAATGAGAAAGTTCTGGCCATGGATGAAACTGATTGCACCACACTGAACACAGTGAACACCACTGAACATCTCATGTTATATGCGATTTACCACAAATAAGCAAAATAAGCACAAATAGCAGGACAGCCACAATTCAGTGTTTCTCCATTATTCCTAAGTAGCTTTCAAAAGGCATATCAACAAAATCAGGGGGTATCTGATCCACTGACAGATAGAAGCATGCGTGCACACATCTGCCTGCAGGTCAGGCCTGGTCTTCAAAGAAATGACTCCTCCAAACTTGTCATCAATTTAGAAATCTAGTTTTTGGTCTGCTTCAAGCATGCAATTTGCTGATTGATTTCAGGATATATGGTACAGCTCAGAACCTGCAGGATCTTGAAATGAAGTCCTAAGTGTGCCCTAGATCAGCCAGGGAAGAACGTCTTTGCAGCCATCTGGCCCAGCTACCACCGTGGGCTCTCATCGCCTGCTAGGAGAATATGAACAGGTTTAAGAGAGAGACAGGAACAAAATTTCTCTCAGCTGGGAAGTCAAAAATTATGGAAAACATAGTTTATCATCTTTTTCACCTGAAACTTGGATGTGCCAGAGAAGTTACATAGCTTTTTCCAGCTGTCAAATCTGGGTTCAGTCCCTGCCCCGCCGCCATTTCCATGGGATTTTATTCTGTAGCCTCAGTCTCCTTAGGCATAATTAGAAGCATGAATACCTATTTTCTGGGTTGAGTATTGATATACTATGTCTGGTACAAAGTAGATAATCAAAACGCTGTAGATTTCTTTCCCTTCCCAAATGAAATATCCTAGCATGGCCAGTGTTAGGGCTTTGAGAGCATATAGCAGGGTAACCCATATTATAACTCCAAGTCTCTCCATAAGACTTCCCGAGGCAGGGAGATTAGATCAGTAATACTGAGGATTATCTAATATAATGGGGACAAATTAAATGATTAAATGGGTGTTTAAAACCCATAGACACATACTACAGCTATTTTGTCTTACGTAGGGAATAACAAACTCCTAATTGGAGTCAGTACTGTTCCATTTCCTGAATGGTCTAACTGGGGAGAGGGTGGGAATAAAAAAGCAAGGTGTGCATTTCAGTGGACTTCTATGGTACCACTAAAGGGGGAAATTAGAAATATACAGCCCTCTGTGTATTTGGTTTCTCCAATTGTGTTTTTCCTTATGCAAGGGTAGACAGAATAATTGCTCAGCTGAATAAAGTAAAGGGAATAGGAATTTGAAGAATACTTGGAACCAGCCACACTATGTATTTATATATTGAGCTAAATAACAATTTTCTCCTTCTTGTCCTCATCTTTAAAAAAAAAATTGCTGTGTATTCACCTAACTATTGCAAGCGATTTTTAGGGGACACATTTCAAGGGGAGACTTTTCTATAGGAGGAATGGTAGCATACGATTCTGTGGAGAAGTGTCACAGCTTTAACACAGACTAATGAGAAGCAATTAAGACCTAGGGTTGTAGACAAATTGCTAAACAGTCTTATTAATAAAAACCTGGAGCCAGATATTAGGGTGAAAATTAGAGATCAGAGGAATAAGAAAAGCCACAGACAACCTCACCTCACTGAAACCTCAGTCTCCAAAGAGACCTACTTCCTGTATACCCACCCCTATATGCCTTTCTGTTCTGCCATCTCACTTCCTCTTCCCACCCAGCTCTGTCACTTCCTGTCTGTCTGTGCAGACCTTCAGACCTCTACGGTTAACTAGTGTTGGAATTCAAGATGTGTACCACCACTCCTGGCTCTGTTCCCAGTGTGGCCTTGAACTCACACAGATCCAGACAGATCTCTGCCTCCCAAGTGATAGGATTAAAGGCGTGTGCTGCCATTGCCTGACCTCTATTTTCACTATGGTGGCTGGCTTTTTCCTTGGATCCTCAGATAAACTTCATTGGGTGCACAAAGAAAATATCACCACAAAGGGTTGACCAAAAAAAGCTGACACCATCTTTACTAAGCCCTCTCTTTCCACAATTTGTGGAAAGACTGAAGAATGTGAGGATCCTATTGCATGTGGGTTAAGGCTCCAATGGAGGAGGAAGATAGGCCTGGAATATTCCACTAGAGAGCTGGGAAACAGAAAGGATATCCATGGTCTTGAATGAGCATGAAGAGCAGAGCATGAATATGCAGTATAGAAAATGTCTTGCAAAGAAAGAGTATAATCATCTCTAAGTGTTGAGTTTTCTATAGTTTTTTTTTATGTGCATACACAGAAAACATACTTCCAGTTTTTAAAACAGAACCAGCTTCACGAAGAGAAAATTGGCCAAGGTTTTCTTTCGAAGCATTTGTTAGCTGCAGACATGTATATTTCATGTTCAAATTTCAGTTTGGATAGAAACAGAGCCATCACTTCATGAAATGCCCTGTCTTACTCCTTGATGACTGAGAAAAGGTAGGCGGGGAAACAAGCCTGCTTGTAAGCAGAGCTTAAAAGTAAATGCTGGCATGCTACCTTTATTTAATTATTTTTTGTTTTGTATAAGTGTGCTTGCTTGAATGCTACAATTTTATTGTGAATAAACCCACAGGTATATATCTACAATTGGAATAGCATTTTTATATTTAGCTTCTCGGCATTCTTTTTTCCTAAAGAAAAAAAAGCCCCACTTTTTTTGTAATAGTGAAGCAACCTCAGACTTATCTAAGTTATTTTGTACCGTAGTATTATACTAATTCATTTCCAGCTATAGTCAGCTGTCTGACATTGTGTGGAGGGTAATTGTGGGATATCATAGACTCGAGGAAATACTTTTAGAGAAATAGTCAATGTTTTATAAACTAAGGAATAGACCAATGAATGAAAGGAAGGAATTGGTCAAATGCTCTGAGATTACAGAGGAAGAGCCCTTCTACCTGCCTAGCCTTTGTGGCAACTGTTCACCAGCTGCCTTCCCAATAATATACCATCGTGCTTATAGAAATGTTGGTCTGCGGAAGTGGGTACGCAAGGATTTAGGAGGTCTCGTTTGGACGATGAGGAGGTTACATCTAAGAAAGGATAGAGATGCCCCTCAAAGACCTTTCTCTAATTCTAGTGAACTCTGCTCAGTCTAGGTGACTACTCTCACTTGACTTCTCTTGACAACCCCAGAGGATTTTATAAGTGATATAAAACACAGAGCTTGGTTTTCAACGAGATCTACTTAATTACGTTACTTTTTTTTGCAGAGGTGAGATTAAATATTACCTCTACAAAATCTCACTGAGCATCAAGCAGAGGTTCCCTCTTTCTTCTTCTCTTTCAACAAAGTGTTCGCTCATGGGGCTGTGTGTCTGTGATTAGCCAATCACAGGGCAATACCCACATCTGGAATATATGCTGTACTGTGAACTTCCAGTATCTCTTCTTGTAACGATTAAGAAATGACACTACATACAGCTCTACTTGGGATTACAATGGCTAGCATCCTTTGCATTACCTGAACAGTAGGTTAAGAATACTAATACTTAGCAATTACTCAGGTTTCTGATAAGGTTCACACTCTCATTGCCTAAATAGCTTTACTTTTTTCTTTCACTAGCATGATGGAAATATCCGCACTTAGCCCACGTGCCAGAAAACCAGACTGGAATGGTGTCACAGAAGAGGGGTGCAGAACTGCCTTAGTTGCCAGCAGATATATGCCAGCCTATGGCATATACTGCTACAGTGTATCTGAGAATACGGTCTGGATACCCACCTCCTATCACTTCATCAACCAAATCAAACAAAAACATCCTAAATAGTTTATAAGATTTTTATTTTAAATGATTAAATATGTTCATGTTTGAGACTAAATGACCACTACATATTAATATAAAGATTTTCAAAGGAGGAGGAACAGAAGAACGAATTGGATTATGAAGGTTGGTATGAGAAAATTTCGAGAACCAGTGCAGGCAGGCGAGCGGCAGGGTCCTTGGCTTCTCCGCAATGAGTGAGATTAGAACTGGTAGAATTACATGAGTTGAACGGAAGTTCCCTGAAGGGCAAGTCGGGGCTTTAATTGTGTCTTTCTGATAATGAAACTGGAAACTGACAACGTTTCCTATGGTTTTGCTTTTGTTTTTGTTTTGGAGTGAGATGCAGCGTCCCTCTGCTTGGTGCTTTGTGGGTTTGTTCATAATTCCAGGCAACAGAATGTAGTGTGGATTTGGTCATGGCTGTGACCTCTCTTGTTTAAGAAACGAGGCCTGGTCCACTTGGCACCCACCATCAACGTTTTAACCACCACAGTACTCTTTCTGCCTCAAGAAACCTCCGATTTCAAACACTGTAGACTATTTTTAAACTATATTCCTAAAAACATAAGCAACAGGATACACTACTTTTCTGTGAAATGTGTTCATGAAATTTTGAGTTTCTGTTATAAAGATTCTACTGAATTTTCTTTTTTTTTTATGTTTTTGAGCATATTTTCCACTGAATTTTATTACATTCTGTCTCTTTAGAAGTTAATGTCTACTTGGGTTTTCATCTTTCAGGCACTGATAATTAATAGCAAAACAGATAATATTGTTACCACAGTTAATATTTATCATATACCTCCTCCTTGTTCAAAGCCCCTTGACACGTCCTTATTGATATCAGACCTTCCATTTGCTAACACTTCCTTCTTTTCAACAAGTTTACTTTCATTATCAAAATACCTAGAAACTCATGTCGTAGTCAGGTTTATTATTGCTGTGATGAAACACCATGATGAAAGTAACTTGGAGAGGAAAGGGTTTATTCAGCTTACATATTCAGGTAACAGTTCGTCACTAAGGGAAATCAGGGCAGGAATTCAAACAGGGTAGAAACCTGGAGGCAGGAGCTGACACAGAGGCCATGAGGAGGTGCTGCTTACTGGCCTGGTCTTCATGGCTTCCTCAGCCTGCTTCCTTCTTCTTCTTCTTCTTCTTCTTCTTCTTCTTCTTCTTCTTCTTCTTCTTCTTCTTCTTCTTCTTCTTCTTTTTTTGAGACAGGGTTTCTCTGTGTAGCTTTGCACCTTTCCGGGAACTCACTCTGTAGTCCAGGCTGGCCTCGAACTCACAGAGATCTGCCTGCCT
This sequence comes from Peromyscus eremicus, assembly GCF_949786415.1. NCBI lineage: Eukaryota > Metazoa > Chordata > Mammalia > Rodentia > Cricetidae > Peromyscus > Peromyscus eremicus. The sequence continues at coordinate 41,823,464 of NC_081429.1, forward strand.
CTGCCTCCCAAGTGCTGGGATTAAAGGCGTGCGCCACCACTGCCCGGCCCTGCTTTCTTATAGAACCCAGGACCACCAGCCCAGGGGAGCCACACCAAGAGTGGTCAGGGTCCTCCAGCATTAATCACTGATTAAGAAAATGCCTTACAGACTTGCCTACAGTCCAATGTTATGGACGCATTTTCTCAGTTAGGGTTCCCTTCCCTTAAGTCACTACAGTCTGTGTCCAACTGACAGAAAATTATCCAGTGCAACGCAGGAGATCAAAACCATTACCTCTCTTAAGAAGAAAAATTAGAAACTTATAACACTTAAAAGGATCGGCTTCTCCTGGTACACTCGTTGTTTCTGGGCTCACCAGAGTGCTTACCTTTCGGGGTCCCGTCCATTTTGTCACAGCTCTGTGTCATTGCATTTGCTGACTAAATGCATATGTGTTCTCATCCAATATTATGCAAAACAATGGTTTATTAGCAACAGTTGAGGAAATAACAAATTAGCGGAATAATTCACAAATTACAACCACACACTAAGTGATTTTGGAACTAATTTCATGCTTGCTTTTGGTTTTTGGTCTTGATTGAGAACCCGTATTTTCTAGAAGTGTATCTTAATCATTATTTGTCCCTGAGCACTAAACACTGATAATAATGGTTGAGAAGTTGTTTTATCATTGCGTATTTCAAGATAATGACATCTGGGGTGAATTATGAATGTACAGAGGAGAGACTTTTTGCCTACCGCATAAATGTTTGGTTTTTCTGACTCAATAGTTAATGAGGAAGTCCCATAGATGATGCCCCTTATTAAACACGCAGAACGCTTCCCAGTTAAAAGTTAAAAGCCTCAGAAAATTGTTACCTCATAATATTTTTTAATTGTTTATGTATTTATTTTATGTGTATTTTGCCTACATATGTGTCTGAACACCACATGCTTACCTAGTACCAGAAAAGAGCATTGGATGCCCTGGAACTGGAGTTACAGACAGTTCTGAGCTGCCATGTGGGTGGTGGGAATTGAGCCTGAGTCCTCTGGAAAAGCATCCAATGTTCTTAACTGCTGAGCCATCTCTCTAGCATACATACATACACACATACATACATACATACATACATACATACATACATACATATACATACATACATGTGTGTATGTGCACATGTCTGTGAAATATTATATATAAGATAATATGTACATACACATATATATCATTTTAACACTTGTATATGCAATCTCCAACTTTTTTGTGAGGTTGTTAGGATCTAATAATGCTGTGTAACTTAAATTTTGTTTGTGATGTACAGCTATAAATAATTAGAAGTCTTCATTTTCAGTCATTAAACATGTGTACACACAGTTGAATAACATTTCCTAGAACTTGTTTCTTTTTTTAAAGACAAGGTTTCAGCTGGGTGGTTTTGGCACACACCTTTAATCCCAGTACTCTTGGGAGGCAGAGCCAGGTGGATCTCTGTAAGTTCGAGGCCAGCCTGGTCTACAGAGTGAGTTCCAGGACAGGCACCAAAACTACACAGAGAAACCTTGTCTCAAAAAACCAAAAAACCAACCAAACAAACAAAAAACCAAAAAGACAGGGTTTCTTTGTTATTCCTGGCTCTCTCCTGGAACTCACTATGCAGACCAGGCTCTTATTGACCTCAGAGATCCACCTGCCTCTGCCTCCTGAGTGCTAGGATTTAAGGTGTGTACCATCACCACCCAGCACATTTCCTAGAATGTAAATGAGGAAGAACATGAATTATACCATTTTCACAACATTTACAGGGACTCTTTTACTATCTTTTTTTTTTTTCCAGTTGTGACTACAGAGTGATTAGGATATACTTTTGAAAATAAGGGTTCTCAGCCAAAACAACAAAACAAAAGCTAAAAACAAATTGGGAGGGTGGAGTACTAAATTATTTCCTGTCACCTCAGACCTGATTATACTTTGGCTCTTTTTTTTAAACTAATTTGTAATTCCTTCAGCTGTTGATCGGTGATTTTCCACAGTGCATCTTCATGCATCTCCTCCACGTACAAGTTTCCAAAGTAGTTTTCAGAGGTTCTGGAACCCGTGGAATTGCCATCTCTGAGTCTCCCCTGTATGATGTAAGCATGGGAAAGTGTAATCGCATGCAATGCACCTCTCTCCTCTGCAGCTTTATTATAAATCTTAGTTCAGAACCCTTCGTTGATCTGCTTGCCTCCAGTCAGGAGTTCCTGACTGAATTATGGCATTTAAGGCTTGTCCTAAGCAATTTCAGATCACCTTTAATCATTTTTCCCATTACCTTATTTTGCCTGTCCAAATAAAAGCTCTCGCTGGCCTTTCTCTAGATATTCCCACCAGTTTCCAGCCTTGAGTAAAACTACTGTGAATGCTGGGATTACTTTTACACTTCCTGGCAGGCTTTTGTGCAGGCTGCTTGGCTTGTTGGCCATAGGTCTCTTGATCACAGCCCCAGGTAATCCATTTCCTTCTTGGCTGTTAGGGAAGGGCCTAATTAGCCAATCCAACAAACTACGCTCTCCACCCTCTGATTCCACCGGTTTGTCCTAGGTTCCTGCAGGCATTTTGCCAGGCTGCCCTGAAAGGGGTCAAATTACCCTTTCTGCCTAGCCAGCCACAATACAAGGTTGCCCATCTACCTCCTACAGTTGTCTTTTTCTTCGTTGACAACCCTCCTTCACAAAACTCATCCATTCTTCGCCTTCCTAAGAGAAACTAACACTTCTCCCACTTGCTCAACGTAAATGCACAATTTGGTTATAACTTTTTTGATGACATGAAAATCGTTTATCTTCCCAGTAGCACACCAGATTTCACTGGAAGTGGTAAGTGGTAACTTCAGAAGGTTCCGACCCAAGGAAAAGAGGTTTTCATCTCCCTAAGTAGTCATATGCATGTACTAAACAGACTTAGGGTAAGGGACATGGCAAGGGTTCAGGAAAATTATGTGGTTAGCCCCAGAGGGTCAGTTAAAATGGACTCCTGCCTATAACCTTCTTTGTTGAAATTAGTACATGGATAGACAGCACAAAGAAAGGAAATCTAGAATGTGTCAAGGTACATTTGGCAAAAAGAATGACTCATCTTTCTGAATTCTGGGTGTATTCATAAAAGAGTTCAACTGGGCAGCCAGGTGATCCGTAGAAATGGGTTATTTACCTGGGAGGACCTGGAAAGCTTTTTACACAGTGTCAACAGGATTGCTGTTAAGCAGCAAGTTGGCAAACACGGGAAGGTTGTCATTAAACACCACTGGGATTCAGAACTGTTGGCATATATTTGCTTTTCAACTCTTCAGCAGCTCATGGAGAGATCCAAGCTATCTTGGACAAAAAAGCAGATGCATCGTTACACTCCCTCGCTCTTCTTAAAGCTCTTGGCAACCCCAACCCAGGGTGGAGCAATCCTTTAAGGCAGGAGCTTAGGAAAAAAACACATAGATTTCCTTAAAGGGGCTGTGGAGGTCATAAACTGTAAGTATCTATGTTGGATTGAATGGATTGAATTTTGTGTGTGTGTGTATGTGTGTGTGTGTGTGTGTGTGTGTGTGTGTGTGTGTGTGTGTGATCTCATGGTTGGAAAAAAAAAGAAGGGCATGAACAAAACTTATCTAAGATTGCTAAGGGGATCTGGGAAACAAGAGTTTGCAAAACTATGCTTTTGAGGGTCTGAGTAGATTAGCAGTAATAAAGCTGATAAGCAGGGGGCAGTAGTGCTGGCCTGTAGTGTTCAGAGAGCCGAGGGAGGAGGATAGCAAGTTCAAAGACAGTGTGGACAACTAACTGGTAGATCTTGTCTCAAAAAAAAAAAATTAAAACTCTCCTGTTGGCAGAGAAGGAGAGAGAGATTTTCAAAGCATGACCCACTGAGCAGGTAGACAAAGGGGAAAGACAGGAGAACGCTGGTCAGCACCCTAAAGATAAGAACCATGTGCTGAGATTAGGAAATTCCTCCATTTACCCAAGCACATCAGGCTCCCTCATCTCATTCCCCTACAGAGGAGCTCCTGAGTGTTGGTATCTCTGGAAAAGTGAGTTTTACTTTTCTAAGGGTTCCACTTGCCCAGTCCATATCAAGATGGATCAGGACCCCCTAGCTGTGCAATGACTCTTGGCTCATTGTGAAGTAAGTCTTCAGATGAAATTCACAGCTCCCCCCCTTTCCCTTGTTATTTGTCATGCTAAACAAACAAACACAAACAACTAACGACAGAATCTGTGCCCCTTCATCTTCCAATCTGAAGACTTCCACCTTACCAGCCATAAACACGGATGATACTATTGCGTGAAGCTCGCTAAATGTGGTGTTTGAACATTCTAGGTGCTCTTTTTCCAGACAAGATTTTTCGACCTCTAAGTGTGGCTTCCACGGTCAGCTCAGTGGATCCACACCCATCGGCCACTGTTCCTGGCAGCTCGGCTTCTCTTCAGGAGAGACCCCCTCATCCCAAGCATAGCGTCTCAGATGAGAGACAGTTAGCTACATTGGTATGTCATTTTGGTTTGTGGTTCACTTGGAGCACTGTGCCTCATTTCCCTACTTCTCTGCCCTGCCTGTCCCTGATCTGCTTAAGTCAGCAGAGTTTATAGCCTGTCGACTGTGGGGTGAGCACTCTTCCACACACACGCACACCTCAGATTCCTTCCTGCACACACCTGCCTGGTTGTGGTAAGTTGTGTAAGAGTAGAGGGTAGAGGAAATCAGACTTTAGGAAATATTCTTTGTATAGGAAGCTGTTTTTTTTATCTGTTTGGAAGTTTGGGTTTTAATTACTCTGATGGTATTTCCCATTAACTACACACGTGCACACAAACTCCAGTTGCACAAAAATGTAAGCCTTTACTCATCAAAAATTCAAATACCCAGGACAAACTGGCCAGCTATCTACTTCAGCAGTGTTGAATCAGTGGCACTATTTTAAGTATGTCTGTGTCTACTGATGGGATTGCGTTTTTTCAAGTCCAAAAATTGTCTGTTATCTTTAAACAAAAACACTACCGTTGAAACCTAAGTCCATTGTCTATAACTTCACAAACAGCCATTTGAATATAATAGAGAGCATCAGCAGTGTGAAAAGTCATTCCGTGGTCTGTTGTGTAGTCTCCAGATGCTGTTCCCCACACCATACAATTTGAGTAGATTTTTCAGTTTTGCTTTATAAATGCACTTACGTCCTGTGATTGGTTTTAATGAATGTGTGACTAAAATACCAGTAAAGTATTCCCTCATAGGTCACAAGTCCTTTCCTGGGCCACGCTGGGTGTGCTAGCTTGTTGCCACTTTCTACAGGCAGAACCATTTCCCTGTTTTCACCTGGCCTGCAGAGGCCATCTGCACACCTTGGCCGTGGACACTTCGTCTCCAAAGACACACCACAACACTTCCAAGTCTTTCTGCCTTCCCCATTCAGACCAATCTGCTGCCATCTTGGAAGGACCAGATGACCTCACTGATCATCCAGATCGCACAGGCTACCATTCCTTCTGTAGAAAGCTGTGGCTAGGCACACCTGCAAAATCACATTAGAAATATAATGTATCCTATTTGGAAGTTCTAGAGAAGAGAACTTGTACACACTCTTAAGCCAATCACACCAAACAAATGGATATCTCCCTTAAAGTACTGCTTCCAAAGAACGTAGTTATTCTTTAAACTGTGATTAAAAATCCGAGCAGTTGCTTTATGTTAGGTAGATGAAGCCTAAGCAAGGTCACAATTCTTTGGGTAAATTCTGGTGAGCAGCTTTCCCATTCATCCCCACTAACGTATTTTGGGAACAAGTCTTGACTGGAGCCGTGAGAAAATACATTTTTGTAAAAAGAAGTTGTCAAGGTAATTTCTTTCTAGTCTGTGGTTTTGTCCGAGAACGTTACAAATAAATCAGAAGCAGGCAGGAGTGATGGCATCTGAGTTGAGTATTCTCTGAGCTGTGCTGAGAGCTGACAAACCTGAATGGATGCTTTCCAGCCTCATTCCCAGCAAAGGCGTCACGCGGCTAATGCGCCCTGACTTTTCCCAGTTTTGTAACTCTGAGCCATCCGACGAAGAAAGCCCCTGAGGCCATCCGTGCCCGGCTCTTCAGGTAATTGTTGATTGTCCTTTTTCTGGTCCCTCCCAGAGCGAACCCCACCACCACCATGATGAGTGACATGTGTGGACAGTGGAGCAGGTGTGAGTGTCTTGCTGGCATGTTGAAGCAAGACTGGAAGAAGGAAATTCGGATTTTTTTCTCTCTCTCTTATCAGTGGGGGGAACCAAAGGAGATGACAGATTCCCATAGGAAATATACACACCTGTTTTTCTTTTTTTTCTCTAATTCGGTGCTCCGGGCAGTTTCAGGAAACAAACCCTAGAGTGAAACCATCGACAGGCGAAAGCCTTTGTACCCTTCAAAATTATTTTCAAAAGCTAAATAGCACTTTCTCACCAGGTGCAGAACTTTGTCCCCACCCTCACCCCATCCCATTTCCTAAACGAATAACTCATTTATTATTATTTTTTTTTCTAGAAGGTAACACTAACAACTTCTGAGTACTGACATTCGGGCTCATGACTTTTGGAATCATAGTTTTGTAAGAGATTGATGCACAGAAATAAAATGTAGGTATCTGAACATTATCTCTCTTGTATCTCCTCTCTGACCTCGCATGATCTGGATTCTTCTTTGCAGGTCGCAGTTAACACTCTTTGTGTGCTACCCTGCTTCTCCTGGAAGTCGGCCTCTTGCTAAGCTTCGGAGCCTTTGTTAAAAAGCTGGGGCTATCTACAATCTAATTGCTACACTTGATACCAAGTGCATGGGAGCCTACCCAGTAGGTCTGTGTGAAGGACTTGAGTTCTTTCCAGCCTGGGCAGATGTCCGATGGTATGGAAATTTCCCAAGACTCTAGCCTTTAACTCCGACTCGCGTAGTTGGGTGAATTTTCCACTGGGGGATAGTCTCTGTGTTTTCTCAGGTACATGGCTTTAAATTTTCTGAACTAAGCTACCGGAGCTCCTGTCAACCTCACTCCAGCCCCTGCATTGTCCTGAGAAAGGAGAAAATGCTGCCCTAGGCTCCCGCCTGCCTTTGATATTTGACTCTCCTTACTGGCTGGCTGGGCCCCTTTCCCTTAATCTGCACATTCCCTTCTAAGACCACTGTCTGGGCTCCAGAGACTCGGAATGAAAGCTCTACCTGAGAGGATATGAACCTTTTGGACTTGCACTAGCCTGTTTGTTCACCGGCTCCTGGTTTGTGGGAAGTATTTTTCTGGTATGAGGTTATACAACTTTACTTAAAGACTACCATAGATGTTTACACAGTGTGTATGCTTGTTAAACAGGACAATATGGAGCTGGGAGCATAAACACTAAGAAATTTAGCAGAAGCAGAAAGCCTGAGGCCAAGGCTAGGTCTTCCGTGCATAAGATATTTTTATTTATTTTTTTTTTGTGGTGTGGCCCTCTGAGGGCTATGTGTATCAGAGATTTGAACCTCACTTTACAGTCTAGAACCCAGGATGAAACGCTTTGTTTAAATGTTTAAACTTACAAATACTTAGACGGGATGTTGATTTCCCTTTGTACTTTGGCTCCAAACCCTGAAAATACTAGGTCAGGACTCCTAAATTAAGGGTTAAAAGACTGATGTAAGGAGTCTAGGTGAGCAAAGAGGAGGTTTTGAAAACGGAGACATCCACAGAAAAGAGGCATGGAAGTGAGTGTACCGAAGAATCAGAAGAGCGGACGTCACATTCAAAGACGGTACACTTGGTCCAGTCTGGGGAGCTATCCTATAAGGACACTCGGTTATGCTCAGAGTAGCTGCAAGATTGGTCAATGACAGCACTCTACTCTTACAGGTAGGAACACACGGGCTGGCCTGATCAGAGACAACATGTTCCTTCTTACCTCCTGACCCTTCCTCCACATGGTCATAACTCTCCTCCAAGTGTGCTTGCTAATGGGAGCTAATAACTGACCTGCGGGGAATGCCTCCAGCTCCTCAGAGACCTGTACTCTCTTGTAATTACCGTCAATTTAGTTCCATCTTTTCTACCATGGTCAGAACATGATTGACTGAAATCAACCAATGGGCATACTAGGCCTCACGAGAGGGGAGAATCATTTTCTGCTTGGAACCTTCATTAGATAGCACTGAAGTCTTTCCAGTAGCCTCACTGTAATGGTCTCCTTTAAAGTACAGCTTGATATCATACTGGACACATATATGAATGAATGAACAAACCATCTCCTAAGGCTTTTCCAGAAAAATGTGTATAAATGTGGGAATCCAGCTTAAGGGAAACTCTTATTGGTGTCATTTTAGCTAGTCAACATAGCAGTGCTTTAAAAATCCACCACTGCCTCAACTAAGCAAGTCCCCAAAGACGATATCAACGCCCGGGTTCCAGTAGCAAATCATCTTTGTAAAGATGATTTTCCTTTGTAAAAATCATCCTCTAAGTTAGGTGGTGGTGGCGCACACCTTTAATCCCAGCACTTGGGAAGCAGAGGCAGGCGGATCTCTGTGAGTTCGAGGCCAGCCTGGTTTACAAAGCGAGATCCAGGACAGGCTCCAAAGCTGTACAGTGAAACCCTGTCTCGAAAAAAACAAAAGAACAACAACAACCAAATGATTCTCTAATATCTTTCAATTAGTAAAAATACAGAGGTAAATATTTTCTGAACTTAATTGAAAATATAGAATTATTAGTTAGCTAGGATTTAGGGAGATCTGCCGAAAAATATAACAAGAATCCTATCTGTGGCTGGATGTTACCAAAAGAAATGTAGCCAGCTGGGTAAGTGGTAGTCTCATACACCAACTTGCCCTCGACTCAGACATGGCTTGGCTCTGGGTGCTACCGGCAGTTGAGAGTAGGAAGAAATCTATGAAGGACAGCTTCCAGAAAAGATAGTCCTTGGAAGATGAGTGGTAAAGGAGGAGAGCTCCAGGACATTGGCGGATAGCATGTGTAGGCTGTTCACTTTGTATATCAACATCAACTTGACGGGGCCATGGAAGGTTCTGGTATTTGATCAGAGATTGCTCTGAGCACATCTATCAGAGTGCATCCAGAATCAACTAACGTTTGTCTGGGTAGAATGAGAAAATTAGATTGTCTTATTTACTGTAGCTAGGTCTTATCCAGTTAAAGGTAGGACAGAGTAGATCCAAACAACTCCGCTTCCCACATGTGTAATGGAAGAGAATCCATCCTGTATGGTATCCTTTGAGCAGGAATATTGACTTTTTTTTTTTTATGTCGTTTGCCTCAAAGTGGACCACCAGCTCTTTATGGATCTTGAACATATCAGCCTTCAGACTGAGCCAACTCCATCAGCTTGACTGGTTATCCGATCTTCGGGTTTGAACTAAATGATTAGCTCTCCTAGGTCTCTGTTCATTAGCTCACCTAGTATATCTTGAGACTTGCCAGCCTCCGTATTATATGAATCAATTCTTTGTAACAAACATAGCATAGAGTTGTATATGTTTGTCTATGCTCCATTGGCTCTATTTCAGTGAGAACAGAACTAATACATTTTAGTATTGTAATTATGTACACACTTTTCAGAACAAATTAGTGTTCAACCTGTCTGTAGTAGGAAGGATATGTTATGGGGAATTTAAGATGTAGTTGATGTGAGAGAGTGGAAGAAGATGAGGAAAAGCATTTGCACTAATGTGCTCTTAATATACCCCACTTAGGAGATGATCACTATCTCATCTATCACTTCTGGTCTTGAATGTGACAGTTTCACTGAGCTGGGATTTGCTAGAGCGTTTTGAAATTTTAATTCCGAGGTGCATTATTTTGTAATTATTTTTTAAAAACAAAACAAAGCAAAACCAAAAACCAGTACTTAGACTCTACCAGAGTAAAAGGTAGATCAGAAGAAGTCAACTGCTTTATGTAATTCAAGTAGAACCCTGAAATCAGGCTTTCTCTGGAGGAGATAGTGAAAAAAGTGACTAATGCAGGAAATCCAAACAGCTAAGGTTCTGTGAAGAAGAAAGAGATCGGGGCCACAAGCCACTGAGAGAAAAGAGTGATACACACATAGGCGATGTACCTAGGAAGGACAAGCTGTTTGGAAACAAGTAAAAGAAATGAATGATTTGTTTTCAGCTAAGACTATTTGAAGAAAAAAGATATTTTAGATAAAAAGTGGAACTGTGAGTGAACAAAATAAAAACGATGCTAAAACACTACAGTATGGTCAAATAAACAACCTCCAGAACACCATTACAGAAAAGGAAATGATGAAAGTTGTAATAATGAAAGGAAGTGGCAGCCAAGGAGTTAAATAATGAGTTTCTAGTAAGTAATAACACGGTTATGCCCATGTACAGAACAGAACAAGTACCCTATCAGTAAGAAATGAGTTCTTTTGTTGTCTGAGACATTCTACTGTTGAACACAATGTACAAAGGACACGGTAGACATAAAGTCCTTATGTTTAAATTAACTAACAATAATATCTTTGGGTGACAGTTTTTGTGTTGTTGGTTTTTTTCTCCCAACATACATATTCTATATCAACAGCTTGTTTTGAGGACAAAGACAGTAAGGCCAATAAATATGGAAATACTATGAAAATTAGTAACTATTAACTCAAGAAATTTGTTTCGATGACATTTCCTTTTCAAAAATCAGCTTTTAAAAATAGCTTATGTATTCATGTTCCCAAACTCAATACTGGGTTCTCTGTTTATTTTATAATTTTTAAGGAAGTAATGTGGTTCAGAATGCTAGACCATGTCCTGGCATATTGAAATTACTAGTGAGCATATTTGTGCCTTAGACGTTTTCAATAAAGTTAACTAAAAGCGATGTTGTCATGGTGGACAAAAGGAAAACTACCCCACAGGGAGATTCCTTCCAAGCATTTAGGAATGATTTAGCTGGCACTATTCCAAGGACATCCCTGAGTAAAGAGCCATGCTTACTTAGGATGAGAAGACCAACTCTGCGTCCCCTGCTTACTTAGGGATGAGAAGATTGACTCTCTGCATCCCATGCTTACTTAGGGATGAGAAGCCCAACTCTCTGCATCCCATGCTTATTTAGGGATGAGAAGACCGACTCTCTGCATCCCATGCTTACTTAGGGATGAGAAGACCAACTCTGCATCCCATGCTTACTTAGGGATGAGAAGACTGACTCTGTGCATCCCTATTTGTTCTTTCTTCTGCAGGCCCATTTCTTTGGCTTCCACCATGAAATGCCTCAAGCCTTTTGACTGAAACGGATGCTTTGCCAATATGAAGACGTTGGTAGGTTCTTTCTCAGTATGCTTAAATATGCATAAAATAGAATTACAAAAGAAATCAATTATAGAGAAATCTTCTGAACCCTAAAAAGAACAACTTCAATACTTGTTAATACACTACGTTTATTAAAAAAAAAAAAACAAGGATGTGTCCAATTACTGCCCTTGTAGCAAGTAGTTGACAAGTGTAAACTACATTTCAAGATATGTGTAATGACTCTACGGTGACAGGAAACTCACTGTAATTTCTCAGGACAAGGCCCCAGGTGTTACTAACACCATAGCTATGCGTTGCCTTCAATGATAATTGAAGAAAATACTGCATTTGAGTTTGAGGGTCTCAAGTTAGAGGTTAGTTTTTGGTTTTGTTTCCCATTTCCTATTCAAGTTCATGGACCTTCTTAATTCTGTCCTTCTGACCCACACAAGCAGTATGTTGTTTCCATTGCTATCTTCCTGGTTTCCTTCCTCCAGCTAATGTTCAAGCTTGTGTGGGGTCTAGACAAAGGATGAGAGAGACGAGTGCTTGCTAAGCGTAAGAAGAAGGACAAAGTGTCAGCACATGAGAGGTACCATATGAGCCTTGCAGGCCTTGGGGTGTGCATGCGGCAGATAGATAGTTGAAATATAGGAGTGTAAGCGTGACCTCAATGTACTGTTCTCATTGCAATCAACCCTAAGCTTTTTCTAATTCTCTATGTACCTTTCATTAAACAGGCAAAGGGGCTTTCAACACACTGTCCTGGGCACCAGTGGCTCACTGGGAGGTAGACTTTGAAAAAGCTGGAGTAGAAAAGAATTAAGCTTGCTGGATTTTCCCCAGTGATGAAAATTCAGAGTAATGTGGACTTGGGAGATGAATGGACACTGAAAGAGAACTCATCTCTCACTTAGTTTTTATGTAGTTTCTTCTATCTATTATGACACAGAGTTTAGATTTGGGTAATCTATTCTTTCAGTCAACAGAGGTTCTTCACTGAGAGAAAACATTAAAAACCAAACATTCAGAGAGGGTTTGATCTTACTTGGAATGTTAGGCTAAGAGAATTTAAGATTTCATTAAATTTAAAAAAAAAAGCATATTGTACAAGTTAATGTTTTCTGTTTAAAGGCAACAAAAGCCAACTAAGTTTTAGAAAGAGGAATTTAGTGGAAGAATGTGGAACAGCTCTCAGTGTATTAGAAATGGAAGAGCACTCAGACCCCCTGAGACCAAGAAGCAGGACAGCGACAAAGATGTGATCAGAGAGGAGTGTGATCTCTTTGGGAAGGTGTAATCAAAGACAGCACCAACCATGCCTGTCCCTGGGCCAGACTCATGAGCTTCTATCTGATTGGTCTTCAGAAGTGACCGCAGGGACGGGGAGACAATGCCAGCTCACCTCTTCACATCTTGATCTGTAATTCAGAAAAACCAAGGAGGACTTCCTGACACAGATGAGCGAACCCCATAAAAACCAGTAAGGGAAAGTAGGAGCAGACCAGCAAAAACAGAACATATTTGTCACAGACAATGATATTTTCTCGAGGAAGAAGAAAGGTCATCTCTAAGTTAGCCTGTGTAATCCAGTGTTGCAGACATTTTTTCTGAATACTTCCATTAGATGCTCAAATATTACTTTCAGCTAAAGGCCAGGATACATTTTATTATACAACAGCTAACAAGTTTAGATGACTATATGCTTATTGTAAGTCATTTTGCAATTTTATAATGATTAAAAAAGACAACTAATTTTTAAAGGTTTCTGCCTTCTTGTTAATTATATTTCTTACAATAATCATATCAGTATCATTTTTATGTAAAAGGATACAATTTATATTCTACAACCTGTAGACAAAATTAATATCCAACATTAAGACAAAAACACTGTTTTGTTTTGTTTTTTAACTTATAAAACACAAAACCCTCTTTTGAATTTCATGGTATATTGAACACATTCAATTTTCACTTTAATTTGCTAATGCTCAGTTTTTATTTCAGCCATAATCTGGGTTTGGCTTGTCTTATTTTCTTCTTAGGATTCAGTGATGTGGAGAAAGGCTAAGGAAGATGTCAGACGTTAAATGCAATTAACGTAAAAAGCGTAGCTGATGAATCAGGGTGGTATTTCTGAAGAGGATGATTCAACAAAGGTTAGCTGGTCACAATGACTAGAACTTAGTCACTCTGGGAGATCTCTTTGCTGATACTAGTAGATGAAATGCCTTTCAGGGAGACCTTTCTGAAGGGCTGCAGTGTAGCCTGGGTGAAGCGCGCCTTTCCAGGCACCAACTCTCATCAATCCATCTCAGAGGATGTGAGCTAAGTTTTCTTAGAATCTAGGTATCACGAAAAGTATTTACGAACTGAGTTCTTCGAGAGGGGGTGCTTTTTGCTCAGTACTTGGAGTTCCAGAAAGTTACTTACGACTAAGGATTTTTTTTTTTTTTAAATTTCAGTTCCTATGGTTGGATAATGAGAACAATGTTAATTATACCTCTTAAGGGAAATGTCAAGTGTTAACATTATGCCTTTCAAAGACTTAGTACAATAACAGACACACATCACAATCTTGGCAAATACAGTTAATATAATTTTTATGCAGTTGTCTTATAATATTCCAAAAGTTCCATGGATTTTTTTTTTTTTTGGAATGAATTGGATTTGGAATAAATTTGGATTTCATTTGGAATGAATGCCTAATTTCATTACACCACCCAATTTTATCTGTTTCTCAATCTGTGTTGAAATTCTTATTCCCTGGGATCATCAGGCTCACTCCACAAGTACTCTTTAGTGTGTGACCACCGGGAAGCCTCCCACTCAGCTCTCCACAAGGGCACACACTGCCATATTTCCTTCACGGTCAGGCATTAGGGTGCCAAGAAGACTGACCAGTTCCCTCCTCTTCTCTCCCTGTTCCTCCAGGTGTGTGTTTTCCCTTTCTGCCTCATCACCTTTTCAAAAACTCCCTTTGTTCTCACAATAGCCAATGAATAATGTTCTCACAGTTGGCCTGAAGCTGTACTACCATGCCCAGTGACGATAAATTCCATAGGCCAAATGGAAGTCCTTGAAAATGAAATTTGTATTTATCTGAGCAGAGTAGTGCTAAGAAACATGGCCAGCTTTGGAAAATAAGTACATTTTAGAGAGTCATTAATGGTTATTGTATGTTTACCTCAGAAACTATTAGAATATCTCTGTGTGTATTTTTTAATTCATTGGTACTATATAGGTTTTATTGAATTTATTTCCTTAATGTCTTAGAAATATTCTTAGACTTAACAGGATATGATATTCAGTGTCAGTTGTCAACTTGAAAAATCTAGAGTCACAGGGGAAATGGGTCTTTGGCTATGACTATGGGAGGTTTTCTTTAAATGTACATAAAATTTTATTTTGTTAATTATGTTATATATGTGTGTCTGTGTTCCAATTAAAACTGGTGCCCTTGGAGGCCAGGAGAGGCTGTCAGATTCCCCTAGAGCTAGAATAACAAAAGTCCTAAGCCACCCAATCAGGAGCTGGGAACCAAACTCTGGTCCTCGGCAAAACCAGTTCATGATTTTAACCACTAAACCATTCTGTGCCTTCTTGACTTACACCTATTTTTATTGTGGGTGGGAATGTATTGCCACAACAGATGTGTGGAGGTCAAAGGACAGCTTGAGGAGGTCGGTTCTCTCCTTCCACCATGTGCATTCTAAGGATGGAAGTCAGGCCATCAGGCTTGGAAACAAGTGCATTTGCCCACTGAGCCATTTCCTTGCCCCTGGTTATTGTCTTCATTATGTTAATTGAGGTGGGAGGACCCCCTGCTGTGGGACCGTGCATTCTCTAGCTAAAAGAGGACCAGGTAGCAGCATGCATCCATCTCTCTGTTTTCTGATGGTACATTAAATGTGACCAGTTGCTTCAAGGGCCTGCTTGAATTCCCCACCATGGTGGGTTGAAACTTGAACTGGGAGCTAAAACACGCCCCTTCTCTCTTAAGTAGGTCCTGTCAGGGAACTTTATCACAGCAGAAAAAAGTGACTACAGGGAACTGCTCGCGTCCATTAGAAAATGTCCCCAAGTTGACAAATGACTTTGCTAGATGCATCGGTTGTCATGACTTAACTCTTGATTTTAAGGAAGAAGGGGCGGAGCTTATGCCCAGAAAAGAAAGAATGAATTAAAGAAAGATGAGAGGGAGGAAGAGGGGAGGAAGGAATGAAGAAAAAGAGAGAAGGAAAGAAAAGAAATTGTGTTTGTTGAAAGTTTGTCTTGATTCTTCCAACTTAATACCTTGTTAAAAGTTCTTTAACTTTCTTTCATTTAAATATTTAAAATAATTATGAGTAATTGCGATCTTCCACTTTATGGACTATAAAATCAAGACCTTAGAACACAGAGCTCTTCTGTGAGATCACAGACCTCTTAATGGGAGGGATAGGCATTGAACCAATATCTTATTAAATCAAACTTCTCTGTGCTTAATTCCTATTCTATGTTATAACATATCCTCTAAAGATGAAAGCAAATTTCCTTCTCAACATTAATTTTTGCAGAAGCGTCTACTAACTTTATTTGTGGGGTTTTGTTTTTCCTTTACCACTAGCCACAGATCGGCCATTGCAGTCTGTGAGTGATTTAGAGTCTAATTACCCTTATCCAAATGGAGAATGTGGATTAAGCTCAAACTAAAGGCAATGCTGGAATAGAAAAATCTCCATTCCTCCAGGGTCCAGAGGCAATGGCCTCTCTGGGCATCCTTCCAGGCTCCTCAGCCTACGGGACTTGCTTCATCCATCCCACTGGCTCTCAGTGGGAGACTCCTTAGTTTTCACCTTACTCTTGTCCTCTGCTCAGTGGACTTGAAAATTAGAGACTTCCTTGCTCCTTGGTTCTTCCTGTGCCTGAGAAGCAGACTTGGAGTGGTTCTTTTCTTTTCTACTCAACAAAGCACAACCCACCAGTTATCCTGCCTTAGTTCAGCTCTTGGAACCCTGCCTGGGCCAAAAGGCTCTGCAAAACACTGAACTTTCTTATTCTGTTTCTTCCCTCAATTGCAGAAACATAGAGGGGGAAATTTGCCATATACTACGTAATGCTAAAATTTACTTTAAAAGTCATGAGACTCCATTCTTCCACTGACCATTAATCATGTTTTTCCTACCTCATTTCCCACTGAAGATTGAGTAGAAATAATGGTTACTGAAGTAGAATGCATCTTCACTGATCATAGATTTCAAGTCTTCTGATGGTCATTTCGATAATTATGTTTTAGTTTTCTGAGACTGTCAGGTATTAATCAAAATTCCTCTCTCCTTCCCAAATCACAGATGGACTGATTTCTCAGAATCCCTTGTAGATCACTGCAGTAAGGAGCTGGGGTCTCTGTACTAGTGTGCTTTGCTTATCTGCCTTCCTCATACTTTCCTGAAACACAGAAGGACCTTTGTCACCCTCCACAATGAATGGTTGCAGAGAGTTGGGTTACCTCTGATCTGGATTCCTCATTTTGGTCTGTAGCCTGAAGAGCTATCAATGTATTATTCCCTGAGATTATTGAGATCTCATTATTATTATAAAAAGCCTGTGCTCTCTGAAGGAGCATGCTTGTGTAGTTCAAGTTCTGCAGCTGGTGATATCACTTGTCAGAAGCAGAGCACTTGCTCTTCCCTGAGACTCACTGTCCTCTTCCACTCAACATAATCAATAACTTGCCAATGGTAAACTTTCTAAATAATGGTAGAACATAACAATATAAAGAAAATGAGTCCTTAAGTGTTCCAGCCAAAGTCAAATGAAGTTGAGCCTATTGTAATCATGGTATGAACTATCTCACCATATGTTCTGTATATGGATAGAAAGAATAAAAGACTTAATTGTTGAACTATCTCAGCAAATGCTTTACAAAGGATTTTAAAATATTTATATATAACTATAGCCCTGATGTCATAGTCATTAAGAACATATGGGGAACATTTACATTTTTCAATGTATAATATGCCACATCATTTCACGTATGGAAAGGTTTGTATTTGCAAGCTTGATGATTCATTTATATGCAAAAACTGATCACCATGTTTTATATTCCTTCTAAATATTATTTAACTGCATGGACTCTGTGGGGAATTTACATCTCGATTGTCTAAGATTGTGTTATTAGATTACAACTTTTACAAATTTTGAACTGTAAATTTTCAGGATATAAAGAAAAGAAATTAATGCTATTTACCTGTTGAATAAGAATTTCTTGTGACAAGTGGAAAGAATGACCTCAGATATCATGTTCTAATTCTCCAAAGTCATAAATGTCATTTTCTGTAGGAAAAAAGGTCTTTTAGATGTGATTAAGTTAAAGGCTCTTGAGCAGGAAGTCTGGCTATCAGAGCAGGCTTAGCAGGTACACATGTCCATCTAAGAGGGGGGCACGTGGAGAATCAGCACACAGAAAAGAAAAATGTACATTGTGATTGCAGATACATAACCAAGTAGCCATAAGTCAATAAATGCTGACTTTCACCAGATCCTCAAAGAGACAAGGGCCAGACTCTCCCTTACATTCTGCAAAAGGAACATGGTATTGGTGACTCTTTGGTCTAGATCAATGGTTAATTTTGGGAGATCAATTTTGATTTCTATCTTTTAGAACTTTGAGAGGATACATTTCTGTTGCCCTAAACCTCACTTTGTGGAGATTTGTTCTGCAGTCACAGGAATTAATCCGATTCTATTTCCTGGTGGTTGACCTTTCCTTTACTGGGCTTCTACAGGATATTTTACCCCAAGCCTTTGGAGACATAGGTGTTGCTTTTCTTACTCTTAGCCTAGAAAAGGACAGATCTGTTTCCCAGTGTTCCTTAGGTTTGGTGGGTGGGTCTTCAGGGTTCTCAAGATGAGAGAGATCTCCCTTCCCCAGGTCAGTATAAAACATTGAAAACTAAGCTAGTAACACCAGTGAAGAACAAAATGACATTTTTTATTGATAGAGTTTACTTTGAAGGATGGCCTACAGAAGCTCTGATTTATAGATCTCCACCAACACTATACTTAACCCTGGACAACTCAGTCCTCTAAAACTTAGAGTCTCAAATAGCAGAGTGGAATGAAAGTTTTCTGTGGGCGCATAGCTCCCCCAAGAATAGTAAGATAAAGAGATTTAATAAAATGAAATGATTGCCTCTTCCCCTGAGGTCAGAGACATCAGGACTAGATGCTAGTGAAAACTCCTTCGCATGGAAGGCAGTACAAGACAGCATGCAGATGATACATTTTTGAGGGCTGTCAGTCATTATGGACCAAGAGTAACACCTACCTATGGGCAGGGACAGTGACAGTGTGACCTTTGTAAGCTGAGACAAAGGTAACCTGAAAAGTAGGTGAGAATTGATAGCTGTTATCAATTCCAATCTGAACTCCAGACTTTGGATAGCATTCAGGATTCCAAATGACTCTAGGGAAACCTGACTAAACCCTGGTTTACATCCTGTGTTCACACATGGGCCTTTTGGCATACTCTACCGGCCTTCTTTTTAATCTGCTAAAGGGACATTCTGCTTTCTATCACTCTGGACTATAAAATTATTTTCAGAAAGACCATTGTTAGATGCATGTGAGCCCACATCCAGCATCAGAACCAGGTACTGATGGGAACATGACTTTTTTTCCAAATTACTCTGACTTGAAAAGCAAACATTATTGTGTTAAAAAAGCCTGCAACCTCAGCATGTCTCGGGAACTAAGATGTTCTCAGTCTGTCTTGGTAGACTCCCCACTCTGCCTTCCCTTAAGTTGTTCTAGCAACCTTTTGTTATCTGTAATAAAAGTTGCTTTTGTTTCTACACTGGAGTCGGCGTGGATCAAGTCATAACATGAACGAGCACCTTGAACTCACATAACTTCTTTTACTCCAAGTCCTTTACAAATACCAACTCATCCTCTCTCCAACATTCAGAAAGCTCAGTGGCCAGGGGGATCATTCCCTTGTTTCAGTGGGACAAAGGAAAGAAAACAGTTTAGAAATCAGAATCTTGACAATAACACTATCCCCCCCCCCCCGTACCCCCACACTGTTCCTCCCCCAAGGGAAAGATGGAGTTGCATTTTTCTCTTGTTCTGTGAAATGAGGTAGGTGAAGGTAGCTTCGGCTGCATTGACATAGCAGTGAAATAGGTTTCCTATATTTTTGTTAAATGATTAAATTATGCCATGAGCACATACTGAAGTATCTACGTTGTGTAGGGCATAGTGCATTTTCTTAATTTTTGGAGATTCTAAAACTTTTATTTTAAATGAGGGTCAGATTAGGGGTATTAGCATCTCCCACATGATCTAGTTAAGGTGCATTGTAGGGCTCACAAGATATAATTTTCATTTTCACGTTGCCTTAGGCTCTGAGTGCCAATGTTAACTATTCCCACGGGTTTGTGAGTTGTGTTCAAGTCTA